>NC_080784.1:41898970-42198970 GCF_028018385.1 Neofelis nebulosa
AATGAAAGAAGGCAATCTGAAAATGCTATAGACTATATGATTCCAACTACATGAAATTCTGGAAAAGGCAAAACTATGGAGACAATAAAAAGATCAGTGGTTGCCAGGAGTTAGGGGGCAGAGAGGGATGAAAAGGTGGAGCACATAGGATTTTTAGAGAAGTGAAACTATTTTGTATGTGAATAATGTTGGATACATTTGTCCAAATCCATAGAATGTATAACGTCAAGAGTGAACCCTAATGAAAACAATAGACTTTGGGCAATAATGGCATGTCAATGTGCTTTTGTCAATTGTAACAAAAGTACCACTCTGGTAGGGGATGTTGATGGTAGAGGGAGACTGTACTAGCTGGGGGAGCAGGGGGTGTATGGGACCTTTCTATATCTTCCTTTAAATTTTGCTATGAACCTAAAAGTAAAGTCTATTTTTAAAACATTTTTCTTAAATTGTTCCTATTTCAACTTTCTACCTGCTAGAAGTAATAATAATACCAACTGGAATTAAGCAAAGTACTTAAAAATCTTTTACATCTAAACAATGCTTATGTTAAAGCAATTTTATTCATGTACCTGAGCTTTATTAATCACAGCTTTTAATGATTAACAAGACGTTTGTAAGACAGGAAGCCTAATCTCATCCTTCCTCTTTATTGCACATCTTTAGTACCTCACTTTAGTGGAATGCTTTTTCTAGTATAATTTTTAAACGATAAATTGTAAAATATATTAACCTTCAGAAAGAGAAAATAATATGACAGCTGTATATCCACTACTAATTTAAACACAAATGTTAACATTTTGCTATATTTGTTGCATTAGCATTTTTAATTATTTTTTAATTATATATTTTTTAATGCTTATTTATTTTGGTGGAGAGGTAGAGGCAGAGAGAGAGGGGACAGAGAATCTGAAGTGGGCTCTGTGCTGATAGCAGAGAGCCCGATGTAGGGGTCAAACTCACGAACCGTGAGATCATAGCTCAAGAACTGTGAGATCATGACCTGAGCCAAAGTTGGATGCTTAACCTACTGAGCCACCCAGGCACCCCTGCATTAGCTTTTTTTTAAAGGCAAAGTATGATTACTCTTTTGATGGGTCCTATCGCATACTATCACCATGCATATCATCTCTACATTCTTTCTGTAATCAGTAAACTCATAAAAAAACAAAAACAAAAACAAAAAACAAAAAAACCAGCAACCCTGTTGGAGAAGATCTTTCTTCTTGGTCCTGGCCCATTGTTCAGAGCAGTTTCTTCCTTCTCCCTCCTCCCCCTTCCCCCCTTTCTCCTCCTCCTCCTCCTCCTCCTCCTCCTTCTTCTTCTTCTTCTTCTTCTTCTTCTTCTTCTAGTAATCTCTACACCCAACGTGGGGCTCCAACTCGTAACCCCAAGATCAAGAGTTGCATGCTCCAGCGACTGAGCTAGCCAGGCACCTTTCAACACCATAGACTTTTTTCTTTAATTATATCAAATCCAATTAATTTCCTTTTTTAAAGTTAGCTCTCTACCCAACATGGGGCTTGAACTCACAACCCCATAATCAAGAGTCACATGCTCTACCTACTGACTGAACCAGCAGGGAGCCCTTCAAAGCAGTTTCTAAGCTGAGCTATGCATAGCTTTTTTTCAAGATCATACAACTTAAAACTGCCCTTAATTCCTCTTAAATAAAACATCATGACAATGAATTCATGACTAATTGGTTTATAGTCACACATAACAGTGTTTTCATCTTTTGTTTTATTTTGTTTTAAGCTAACCTTAATACACATATAGAAAAGCACATAAATTATAAGAGGACAGCTTGACATCACTCAGATCACATGGGATCTTATTAAATGAGGGAGATGTTATAATCCAGCTATGTTCATAAAAACCTAAATAGAATCTAAGAACTTACAACATGTAATCTATAAATGCTATTTACTGAATGCTTGTGAGAAGTAAAATAAAATAAATCCTTATTTTGTGAAAATTAATGTGTAATGAAGATATGCCCATGGGCATAAATGCATATGAGTTAGTTAAATATAAACTAGAAATAGTTTATACTTAGAAGTAAGTATAAAATTGAGGCACCCAGGTATACCCAAGTATAAAATTGGGGCACCTGAGTGGCTCAGTCAGTTAAGCATCCGACTTCAGCTCAGGTCATGAGCTCACGGTTTGTGAGTTCAAGCCCCACATTGGGCTCTCTGCTGTCAGCGCAGAGCCTGCTTGGGATCCTCTGTCCCCCTTTCTCTCTGCCCCTCTCAAAAATAAATAAATATTAAAAAAATGCAGAATCTCAATATTGGGGTGAAACCTCAGATTCTGCATTTAAAAAAAATGGGGCACCTGCATGACTCAGTCATTTGAGTGTCTGACTCTTGATTTCAGCTCAGGTCATGTCCCCAGGGTTATGGGATTTGGCCCCTGCATAGGGCTCCACGCTGAGAGTGGAGCCTCTTAAGTTTCTCTCTCTCCTTCTGCCCCTTTCTCCTACTCTCATGCTCTCTCTCTCTCTCTCTCAAAAAAACAGAAGTAGAAAATTAAAACATTGTTTTGACATTTATGTAAATCACCTGATTTTATGCTTCACTGTGGACACGGAAGGCAAAAGCCCCCTGAGTTAATTTAGCTTATATTAAAGCTGGGCAAGGGAAATGCACAGATGGGCTTTCAAAGGCTCATAAACATAGAGGGCAGGCCTGGCTTCATTGTCAGTTGTTCACCATTAGGACTGCGCGTGCAAACACCAGCACGCCAACGCAAAGCGCATCTAGTTCACTGGTCACTGAGAGGCCGTAGCACCCAGAACACCATAAGGCAGCTCACCACACCGTGCTTGACCATGTCCCCAGGGAACCAGCAGTGAGTTTTAAAAAGAAAACAAACAGTAAATGAGAGTTTGACTAAGCGTCATTAAAATGACCAATTTTATGGGGCGCCTGGGTGGCTCGGTCGGTTAAGCATCCAACTTGAGCTCAGGTCATGATCTCACAGTCTGTGAGTTCAAGCCCTACATCCGGCTTTGTGCGGACAGCACAGAGCCTGGAGCCTGCTTCAGATTCTGTCTCCCTCTCTCTCTCTGCCCCTCCCCTGCTCACGCTCTGTCTGTCTCTCTCTCTCTCAAGAATAAATAAACATTAAAAAAAATGATCGATTTTATGCTAGCAATTGGGTTCCTGTAATTAAACTAAACCGATACTTCCTTGTGTAAAGCGTGTTTAAGATTTAAAAGTGAAGTTAAAATTGAACTACTGTGGATAGTTCCAGCTAAAATATAAAAGAAGATACTTCATTTTCTCCCTTTTTTTTAGGGGAGAAGGGGGTGGATTTCAAACACTCAGAGAAGTTGAAAGCGTGGTGCAGTGAAAATCCTCATCCCTTCCACCCAGATCAAACAACTGCTAGCATTTTGCCTGCCACATTTGTGTGCCCTCTGTTTCTCTCTCAATCTCTGCCTCTGCCTCTCTAGATAGAGGGGTAGATCAACTGATAGATCCAAAGACAGATAGGTAGATTGATCAGTACATCGATAGATAGATGCACAGTTACATAACGTATGTTTATATTTTGCTATGTCATTTGAAAGAAAGTTGTAGACATTATGGCAGGATGACAGGTCAACCCTAAATATTCCAAGATGAGTCTTCTAAGAATAAAGACAATCTCCTAAATAACTACAAGTACTCTTATCACACCTGAAAAACTAGAAATCATTCCATAATGGCACCTCTATACAATCCATATTCAAATTTCCAAATTGTCCCAAGAATATTTTTATAGCTTTTGTTGCCTTGTACTTACTTGTCATGTGTTCTTTGATCTCTTTCAACCCAGCAGCTCTCCCACCCCCCCTTTTTTTTTGCCTCAGCGGCCTTGACCTTTTGATGAGTCCAGGACAATTGTCTTGTGGAATGTTCCATAGTCAGGATTTGCCTGGATTTGTCTAATTGACTTCTGGATGTTTTTTAACCTTTCCCCCTCCCCTGTACTTCCTGTGAACTGGAAGTTAGGCTCACAGCCTTGATTAGACTCAGCATGAATATTCTAAGCAATACTTTGTGTTGATTTTGTGTGCTTTTTGCATTATGTTAGGAGACACATACCCAGATTGTCACACAATTTGTGAGGCTGATTTTGATCACTTGATTAGAGTGGTGGTCACCAGGGATGCCTGGGTCAGTTAAGTTTCCAACTTTGGCTCAGGTCATGATCTTGTGGTTCTTGAGTTCAAGCCCCACATCAGGCCTGGAGCCTGCTTCAGATTCCGTGTCTCCCTCTCTCTCCGCCCCTCCCCCACTCTCACTCTGTCTCTCTCTTTCTCAAAAATAAATAAACATTAAAAAAATAATAAGAGAAAAAAAAAAGAATAAAATGGTAATCACCAGGGGCGCCTGGCTGACTCAGTCTGTAGAGCACGTGGTTCTTGATCTTGGGGTTATAAGTTCACACCCCACATTGGGTGTAGAGATTACTTAAAGAAAATAAAATCTTTTAAGAAAAACAAAGTGGTGACCACCAGATCTCTCCATAATAAAGCTAAATTTTCTCTTTGCAATTCATAACTATTCTGGGGATGGGATTTTGGGATGATGAAAGTATTCTGTTCATTAATAATCTTCCACCTAATGGTTTCAGAGTCTATTGATGATCATTGACTGAATAAATTATTACATTTGGGGGTATAAATTGGTGATTTAAGAAAATGACTTTAGTATTAAAGAATACATAAGCCAAGGCCCTGATTAGAATTAGATACTTTACCATGCTTTATCCTAAACTAACACAAAGCATTTTTTGCTAAAGAACTGCTAGTAATGGCTTAAAACTCAAATAATGTGTGCTTCTTATAGGTCTCTGAGAGTCTGTTCTGTAACTGATAGTGTCCTTCACCTCAGCTTTTCTTACCCCTATATCAGCAAAGCCTTTGTTCAGTAGAAGAGTAAGCAGGCTGTACTTACGCAGAGTCATAAAACCAGCAGGAAAAGGTGCAGCATTTGGGTTAAGTCCCCTCGGTTTTTTGGGAAGGAGGTCAACTATAAAATTAATGTGTTCTTTAAAAATCAAATGCTACTGCGGCACCTGAGTGGATCAGTTGGGTAAGCATCGACTCTTGATTTCAGCTCAGGTCATTAACTCTGGGGTCATGGGATCGAGCCCCACATCATGCTGTGCACTGAATGTGGAGCCTGCTTAAGATTCTCTCTCTTTCCCTCTGCCCCTCTCCTCCACTGGTGCTCTCTCTCTCTCTCTCAAATCTTAAAAACTAAAAAAAGAATAAATAAACTACATTCTCTAGAGCACAGTACCTATGAAAGTCTCCATGGTTAAACAGCCCAAAGGAGGATATAATAATTAATAAAAACTGTATAAAGCACTCACACACCACTTCACTCTGTCCTCAATGAAAAATGTATAATTTATAATATCATGCATTTGATTGGGACTTGGAGAGGAGTTGAGTCAGAGCATGGTAAGCAGACTGAAAAGTACCTTTAAATGAATCCAATTGTGAGCTCAATCCAAAAACCTTATTTATCTAGGGGACCCCTAATTACTCTGAACTCACCCTAGTCCTCTCCTAAGTCGAATTAAAGTGTGCTTAACACTTCCTCGAACATTCATGTTTGCTTATACAAATGAAAAAAATCAAGGATTTTAAGAAAGAGCTGTAAGAAAATGATAAGCAAAGGGATTGTGAAAGTTAGCAAAAGCTAAAACTTACATCTTCGGCATAAAACATTAACCAGAACCATACACCCCAAATCTCACTGGTTTGAAATCCCGTAACTAAATGAACAACTCATTAACAATTAATACAGTGAAGTCATCTATGTCGCAATATAGTGAGAGGGGTTATTAGTAAGGGGGAGAGGCCAACTCCGCCTGGAGATAGTCAACTGTCCAAAATGGTATTCAGGTTAAACTTTAAATGCACTTTCAGCAATAATAACCTCAAGTCTAAATTGATAGGAAAAGAAGGTATAGGTCTTTTGAAATAGGAAATATTATTTTTAAATAAATAAAACTGCCCCAAACTCCTGGTAGACCTAATAGCAGGCATCGATGAAGTGGCTTAATTCTGATAATCAACCAGCCCTCTTTAACAAACTACTGGACACATTTGTAGAAGAAATAATACTAGGGGTGCCTGGGTGGCTCAGGCAGTTAAGCATTTGACTTCAGCTCAGGCCGTGAACTCATGGTTCATGGGTTTGAGCCCTGCATCCAGCTCTCTGCTGTCAGCACAGAGCTTTCTTGGGATCCTCTCTCTGCCCCCCCTTCTCTCTGCCCCTCCCCTGCTTGTGTTCTCTCTGTCTCTCTCAAAATAAAGAAATAAACTTAAAAAAATTTTTTAAAGAAGAAATAATACTTATGTAAGTTAGAAATAAGAAAATCGGATTTTTAAGCAACCTTCATTTAAAGGAGTGGGATAGAGACGTGTGGGGGGCTCAGTTGGTTGAGTGTCTGACTCTTGATTTCAGCTCAGGTGATTATCTTGAAATTTGTGGGTTTGAGCCCCACATGGGAACACAGAGCCTGCTTGGGATTCTCTCTCTCCCTCTCTCTCTGCCTCTCCCCTGATCATGCTCTCTCACTCTCAAAGTAAATAAATAAACATTAAAAAAACCCACAAAACTTTAAAGGAGAAGTAGAAGAATAGAAGGCTGGAAAGGTGAGGTGGGGAGCAGGCAGGGGGAGTGGGGGGCTTGAGTTGTAAAGAGTTTGCACATTATTCCATAGGTAGCAGGCAGACAGTGAATGTTCTGGAGCATGGTGACAATCTGAAGAAGGCATCATTGGGAGATGAGTGGGAACAACTGTCTGAGGAAATGATAACAACTAATTTGGGGCATCCTACATGTGCCAGGCTCTCTGCAGGCCGGGTGCATGTTCTTTCTCTGAGCCTCACAGCTATTCTGTAAAGTGAACATCGTCCCTGTTTTACAAATGAGGAACAAGCTCAGAGAGCATGTATCTCACCAAAGGCTGCACTACTGGCAAATTGTGAAACTAAGTTTGAAACAAGCGTGTTGACTTTGAGATTGATATTCTTTCCTCTACCCTAGGCAATGGCCATGAAGAGACCCCACCTTCTGTGCATAGAAGCCCACCAGCTGAGTAGAGGCCCAAGGGCCATAGGATTTCTGCTGTCTTTCCAGGGACAGTGCTGTGACTAGAGGATTCTCTTCCTCCTGTCCAGCCTTTGTCACTTTATTAGCTGTGTGACATTGGAAAAGTCACCTCACTTTTCACTCTAAACCTTTAAAGGCTTGGCAAAGGAATGAAGAAACAGAACACAGGATATCCGTAGCTATGTAAGATGGGAATTTCAGAGGTGTGGTATTTGGCTCTGCCCCTCAAATGTGTCACTTAAAAATTTTTCTACTCTCACTTCCTTCTTACCTAGCCACCTATCACTGCCACCAGAAGCAGGAGGGGGCAGATACATACAAGGGAAAAAATCATGAAGGGGGACAAATTTGTGGGGGTTAATATGTCTTCTGGACTCAGAGGACTCAGACTATAGCTGGATTCCGAATATACAAAGAATATTGCTTTTGAGGTCAAAGTATGGGTGAGAGACCATTTTTAGGTACAGTGGCAAAATCAAGTACTGTTGTTTCTTAAATTCAACTACACATATGAACAACCTGGGGATCTCATTAGACTAAAGATTCTGATTTAGTAGGTCTGGGGAGGAGCCTGGGACCCTCCCAGCTGGTGTCCATGCTTCTTGGGGTAGCAAGAAGCCAGACTTCCATAAAGGACAACCCTCTGCAAAATGGCTTCAGAAGGTCTTGGTGTGGAGCAAGCGTGAAAAATTAAATAAAAGACATTTGTAGAAATGAAATACAAATATTTATTTTGTTGCTTGGCATGTATCGTAGGGAAAAAGGGATCTGTTCTGCTGAATTACCCTAACTTTCAGAGGGTGGAATCAAAGAACCAAAATGTTCAGCAACTAAGCAACCAAGTAAACGGCAGGAGCAGGAGACTAGCCAGGGATGATGCCTCAGCAGGAATCTCTGGAATCCCTCTCACTTCATGACCTCAGGCGCTGAAGAGCCTTTGGAGCTGCGTCCCTACCAGGGCTCAGACACTCTGCATGAAGGCACTCCCTTCTCCCCCCAGGGACCCAGGCTTTCCTTGGCTCCCAGCCAGCCTTCAGTGCCAGGAGGAACCTGCTGCAGTCCCTGCCTGTCGGGATGACTGGCCAACGACTCCCCTTCTCGAGATCCATTTTATTTTCCACACCCAAGAGATTTCCTCCACCACCTAGGGTTTAACTTTTTTTCCCATAAAGTCCTGTCCCACTCTGAGACATCAAGTGGCATTCTCTAAACCCTTCCTTCAGGCAGGGGGAGGCCCCCCGCTGGGAAGCAAGGGAGGAAAGGCTCCTCCGTGCTTGGGTCCCCCAAGGGGCAGCGTGTGGAGACAGCCAAGAGTGTGGCACCAAATCGATCTGGGTTTGAATCCTGACTCTGCTGCTTCAGGGGAGCAGTGAACTTGGGACAAATGTTCCTATCACAAATTAATAAGTAATACTGGATTATTAATAATTAATAATACCGGGCTGATAATATAATACAGACCTCACTGTATTTTGTGAGGATGAAACGAAATCATTTATGTAAACTATCTAGAAGGGCAGTTGAAAGAAGCTTCCCACACGTTTGCTCCTCTTCTACCTCTGCCCTGAAGACAGAGACCAAAGTCCCCAGTGTGGCTCCGGAGCCTCTCCGAGCTGGCCCCAACTCCTTCTTTAGCCTCATCTCTGGCTCCCCATTTCCCCCCAGTCACACTAATTGGTTGTGGCTGCCTAAACTCTTTGCTTTACTGTGTGCTTCCCTTTCCACCAACGCTGCCCCTCGCCCCAGCCCATATGGCAAACCCATACTCCTCCCGTGCAATGCCTCTTTCACGAGGCCTTGTTCAACGCTGATGTCTCCTCAGTGAAAGTGACAACTCCCTCCTGTGAGCCACGCTGTGCCAGGGGCTTCCTTCTATCCTGTACAACGTTGTTTTTGTCCAGCCATCGGCAGACCACAGCCCTCAGGCCAAATCCAGCCCACCGCCTGATTTTGTAAATAAAGTCTTACCAGAACACAGCTAACTCTGTGCTTACCTATTGTCTCTGGCTGCTCTCATGCTGTAGTGACAACACTGTGTATTATGACAGAGATTGTTTGGCCTGTAATGCCTACAGTATTTACCACCTGGCCCTTTACAGAAAAATTCTGCCGACTTCTCTAACATACCATAAAATGATAATGGCATAGTATAGTTAGGGGCGCTGACCTCCCATGCAACTGAAAATCTGAGCATAACTTTTGACTTCCCAAAAATGTAACACCCAATAGCCTACTGCTGACTAGAAGCCTTACCCATAACATGACGGTTGATTAACACATATCTTGCATGCTATATTATCACATGCTGTGTTCTTACAATAGAGTAAGCTAGAAAAAAAATGTTGTTAAGAAAGTCAGAAGATTGGGCGTCTGGCTGGTCTGTCGGTGGAGCATGCGACTCTTGATCTCAGGGTTGTGAGTTTGAGCCCCATGTTGGGTGTGGAGATTACTTAAAAATTGGGGAGCCTGGGTGGCTCAGTCGGCTGAGGGCCCAACTTCAGCTCGGGTCATGATCTCAAGGTTTGTGGGCTTGAGTCGCATGTCAGGCTCTGTGTTGACAGCTCAAAGCCTGGAGCCTGCTTCAGATTCTGTGTCTCCCTTTCTCTGTATCCCTCCCTGACTAGTGCTCTGTCACTCTCTCTTGCTGTCTCTCAACAATAAACATTTAAAAATGTTTTTAATTAAAAAAACATTTAAAACATTGTTCAATACATAAATAAGTAAATTGTAAGAAGGAGAAAATACGTTTACAGTCCTGTACTGTTATTTATCAAAACAAAAAAACAAAAATCCCGAGTCTAAGTAGACCCACACAGTTCAAACCAGTGTTGTGCAAGAGTCAACCATACAAACTCGTCTCTTGTCCCTAGATGGTAGCTCCCTGACGGCAGAGTGAGTGTCACTCGCCTCTATAACCCCAGCATGCAGCACACCGCCTGGCACAGAGCAAAGAATCCAGTAAATGTTCAAGAGGTGAAAGACTGAACACTTAAAATAATGAATGCACAGGGACGCCTGGGTGGCTCAGTCGGTTAAGCGTCCAACTCGATTTCGGCTCAGGTCATGATCTCACGATTCATGGGTTCGGGCCCCGCATCGGGCTCTGTGCTGACAGCTCAGAACCTGGAGCCTGCTTTGGATTCTGTGTTTCCCTCTCTCTCCGTTCCTTCCCTGCTCATGCTTTGTCTCTATCTGTCTCTCAAAAATAAATAAATGTTAAAAAAAAAAAAAAAGAATGCACAGGACTTCTTCTGTCTTCCTGATCCCTAGGTTTAGTGAGGACCCACTGCATGGCTTGAATTTAGAGGCACAGGGCTTGTTTGATTGACCTGAGGTTTCCCGGATTCGGTATGTATATCAGAATGAAATGATGAAATAAAATAGCTTTGTTTATCTGGATCACGGAAAGCTCAAGCACATAAAAGAGATTCACTCTCTGCAAAGTGCTCCTGAAGATAGCTCCTAGGATACCCCAGAAGTGTAAAACAGACTCTACAGACAGAAGGACAGGAGGGTGACCAGCACTTGTGGGCACCTTCTCCTGTCTCCTCTGTTTGAGGAAGAGTTATATCATCAGATTTTATAAAGAGAGAAAGCAAATGATCAAATCAGTTGGTCATGAAGTGATAGTGGCTTCATGTATTAAATTGGGGCTTTTTCTACCTATTTTTGTGGAGGCTCATAACTGAGCCTTTGCTCATATAGACAGCAGCTCTTAGCCTGTGGCCATATTTAACTTCATCTAATTTCATTTCTTTGGGGCAGTGAGGTTTAGTTCATGGTGTTCTGGAGAGAGGGGCTGGGTCGAGGCAACTGGCATCCCTGTTCTACCTCCAACTGGTTGAGCACCGGCGGTCTCAAGTGGTAGTATGTTGTGCCTACTGTTTTAGTCTTCTCCCAGCCCATTCTGCTTCTTCTGGTTACAGACCCCACTCCCTGAGCAGACACAGACACAGGACCCAGGCTGAGCCAGTCCTCAGAATCTTCCTTAGGTAATGGATTGTAAGAATTTGAGTTAGTTGTCACATCTGTGTCCCCTGGAGCTGGCCCGAGAGGAGCTGTCGTGCAGAGAGAGGAGAGATGGTGAGCAAAAACCCAGGGTGTGTTGCCCATCAAGCCCGCTTACTGGTTGCCCCTGCTGGTAAATTCCCTGTGCTGCTCAAGATAGCTCAGGGGAACCAGAGCTCACCAGCACATGGCAGAGTCCTGGCCTTCCCACAGCCTGCCAGGCATCTGTCTACCGTAGGCACAAAGTGCTTGGTGCTTGCTGCCTTTTTAGTGGCCTTTCCCTTCTCTCTGGGAGGGTCTCAACTGGGAGCTCCTGCCTTCACTGGGCTGTGTTGCACTGTGGTTGCACAGGCAGATTCTGGAGTCAGGCTGGATTAAATCCTGGTTCTGTCGCTTACTAGTTGTATAACATTGGACAAGAGACTGCAGCTCTCAGTGCTTCGGTTTTCTTGTCTGCAAAATGGGGGCAATTCAGCACCAATCTCACAGAATTAAATACCTATGAAGTGCCTGGAGATGGAAAGTGTTATATAAGAGGTAGTGATTAATATTCTCCATAGTGACCCGATCCTCCTTTTGCAAAAAATATTTTTTAATGTTTATTTACTTTTTTTTTTTCCAACGTTTTTTTTTTTTTTTTTTTTTTTTTTTTTTTTTGGGACAGAGAGAGACAGAGCATGAACGGGGGAGGGGCAGAGAGAGAGAGGGAGACACAGAATCGGAAACAGGCTCCAGGCTCCGAGCCATCAGCCCAGAGCCTGATGCGGGGCTCGAACTCACGGACCGCGAGATCGTGACCTGGCTGAAGTCGGACGCTTAACCGACTGCGCCACCCAGGCGCCCCTTTGTTTATTTACTTTTGAGAGAGGGAGACAGACACACAGAAAGACAGAGACTCCAAAGCAGGCAGAGATAGCAGAGAGCCCGACACGGGGCTTGAACTCACAAACCACGAAATCATGACCTGAGTTGAAGTCGACGCTTTAACTGACTGAGCCACCCAGGCAGCCCCCGATCCTCCTTTTAATAAACCTGTAAAAATAGTTTTTAAAGTTATGGTCAGATCAAGGGAGCCAGAAGTGGCAAAATGTTTGAAACTTTGACAGCAGGAACGTCAGTAGTCACTCTGTGGGGTCTAGCAAGCAGCAGGACCCCAGAGGCAGCCTTTCCTCATCACATCATCAAGCGGGGACACAACAGGTCATACAGAATCACAGAGCTATGCAGAATGTGCAGAATGGCAGAGTCGTGCCATGGTCTAAAACCACTGGAACATAAAAATGCAGGTTCCTGGGTTTCTGAAGCGTCCTCTCCAGCGAGGTGTGCTGATGTGTGCTGCTGGGGGTCATGAGCCCTTGCTGCCTCTGCCACAGCTGAGAAAAGTTAGACCATCGACGGATACATGGTCTCCCTTCAGCATGGAGGGCGTGAGTACGTTAGTAAACAATTGTGTTTAACTTTTTGTCCAGCTCCCAGCCGGATAGAACCACTTCAGATGTATTTTTGCTTATAGTTTCACCTTGAATTATTTATATGAACTCAGCATTCAGGCATCATTTCCTGTTTAGGACAAGCAGAGTGCTTAAAGGAAATGGTGCCAGGTGGCCTTTCTAATCCTCTGCTCCCTGTACTGTTGCCCCCCAGGACAGACAACCCCACCTACATAGCTACCAGGGTGACAGGGTTGCCTGAAGCGGGTCCCATGCAGCTGGGTTGGCAGGTGGAGTGTGCAAAGGTAGATGAACTTCCTTCCCCACCTTCCCTGCCCCTTATCATCCTTTTTGGTCTGTACCCTTTATGAAAGTACTTCATAGGGAATAATAATTTGACTTATTGGGGCACCTGGCTGACTGAATTGGTAGAGCATGCAGCTCTTGATCTCGGGGTCATGAGTTCAAGTCACATGTTGACCATAGAGCTTACTTAAGAAAAAAAAATTGACTTGTGTTTACATAGCAATGTCTCACCAATTATCATTTGATCTTCCAAAAATTCTCTAAAAAGTAAGCAGTGTTGGATTTCATTCCCATTTTACAGATGAGGAAACTGGCTCTGAGAACTTAGGTGCTTGTCCTCTGCACCGTGTTGGTGCTATTACAGGCTGTCCGAGCCGTTGGGCGGATATGTTCCAGATGTGAGCCCGTTCATCCCACTCATTTCCTGTTGCCTTGCTCAGCTAGAGAGCAGCTTCCCCGGCCTGGCCCCAAGGCAGCAGGCAGACAGAACACAGCATCCTCTGGCTCCCGCATTCTGGCTGCTCGCTGAGTACAGGCCAGGAGGAGCCTCACCACCACGGTGAGGCTTGTGCTCAATGGGAGGTCACATCTTCAGGGACAACTTTAATGACTCTGGCAAGGGCATGGCTTTGGCTTCTCTAGGGATGGAAAAAGAGTGATCTGTCCCAGGCTCGACAGGGCGGAGGCAGGTGGGAAGGGCAAAGTGCCCCTGCGGTGCTTCTGGGTGTTGATGCCCTCCCCCTGACCAGGAGGCTGTGGCGGGTTCAGATCAGTGGTTTCCCGGGGGTACCCGAGTAGGGGTTGGGATCTGAGATACCCAGGGGAGATGTGGAGCAGTCATACCCATTAGTGAGGGAGACAAGCAGGAGGAAATGGAACAGGCAGTCTCAGAGACATTCTGTGGAGACAAGAGCCTGCTAGAAGGCTCTGCCTCAAGGACATGAAGAGCTTAGGGGTGGTGTGTGTGCTACAGGAAGCCACTTGGCATGCAAACCTACCACAACAGGATCCCTCTGGCCAACATGCCATGAGAGCCTGTTTCTGATGTGGCGTGGGTTCTCCTGGTTGCAGGACAGACAAAAACATCAACAAACTCAGTGGTCACTTGAGTTGCCTCCTATGGGAGGCTGATGTTGGGTTCCCTATTTGGCCACTGACAGACAGGTGACTGAAAGGATGACAGCAGCTCTGTTGCATGGGGTCAGGGCTGGAGCTCTGGTTTTATGTTGGTTGAACTTGTTGGGCTCCTTCATTATGAGTGAGCAGTTCTGTGGCCAGAGGGAAGTCCTCTCTGGGCTCAGTTTCTTGCCCTGTGAATTGGGTAGAACACCTTCTCTGTCCCTCTCATAGGATATCGCATTTGTGAAGAAAAGATGTGAGGGATATATGAAAGAGCTTCGTAAAGGACCAAGCACTATGAAAAATCAGTTATTAGCCACAGCCACATGGCGGGTCAAGGCAGGCTCACTTGGAAGATTCTGGCTTCTCCTTGTTTGAAGTATCCGTCCTCTCTCTATCTTCTCTCCAAATAGACACCATCCATGGGTACCATAGCTGTGCCATGGTGACAAGGAGGGCCGCGTGATCGACATCACTCTTCAGAAATAATTTCTACTTTCCTTTATGACTCAGATTGCCTTTCACTTCCCCAATGACTGCCTTCCTTCTCAGTTTCGTGTTACCTGCCCCCATAGCCTTGCGGTTGCCCACCTCCTGGTCCTCGGATCCCCACTGCTCTTCAGCACCAGCACCCTACTCCCTGTCCCCGACCCTCCTTGCCGTCACCAGCCTGGACATAGGGACCATTATGTGCTAGAAATTCTCATGCTAGAAAATTTTATTCTGAATCCAAGGTTCAGACGTTGGCTGTCTCTCCTGAGAGGCTCACCTACTTCTTTGGTTTCAAATATGATTTCAGAGCAATTGCTTCTCAAATCTTTAGCTACAACCTCTCCTATGCTGTTAACGCTTTGGGGAGCGTGTTTTGTTATAAGTCAGCATCACAGTGTTTTGTAACCTGATGTAGCTCTTCACATTCTAAGGTAATTTCTCTATTAGCCCCAAAATAGCAACTTGACTTGAGACGAGTGGGTCTGTGGCCTTGACCTGTTACAATTGTGATGATCACATCAGGTAAGTAAGTAGGGTTCACAAAAACTTTTTTTAAAATTGGAGATCTTCAAATCAAGAAGAGCTTGTTCAGTGCTCTGAGTTCTGGCAACTTCTCTCAATTTCTTTTTTTTTTTAAATGTTTTATTTGAGAGAGAGAGAGAGAGGGCATGCAAGTGGGGGAGAGGGGCAGAGGGACAGAGACAGAGAATCCCAAGCAGTCTCTGTGTTAAGCTCAGAGCCCAACATCAGGGTCAGCCTGGGATCATGACCTGAGCTAAAATTAAGAGCCAGATGCTCAGCAGACTGAGCCAGCCAGGTGCCCCTCCCTTAATTTCTAATAAAAGCTGTGGACAGAGCCACCCCACCCCTGAACCAACACAGTGAGATAGGACGAGTGACATTTGGAATGTGATTACAGCTATCAATCTGAAATCAAACAGGAAACCCTGTGCCCCATAGATAAAGGAAGGATAGGGAAAAATTTTTGATCTCAGAGTGGCTCAGACTGGTGCAAACCCCTCACGGGAAAAAAAAAAAAAAAAAAAGTACATTTCAGTCAGGAAGAGTTAAAAGGGCATCTCGTAAAATATGCATCATTTCCCCGGGGTGGAGTTTGGAGGAGCAGGGAACTGTGAAAAGCTACATCAGAACTGTATTCACTGGGCAAAAATGCTTGACTCAGGAAGAAGGGCCACCAGAGCACAGTCCAGTGATGCCGCAGTGGGAAGGTGGATCCAGTGTAAACAGTATGTTCCTGTCGCCCCGAACACGTGCCAATCCCCAGCTGGTGACCAGAACTGATGCAGAACCTACCTTGCGCAAGTCAGCACACCTCCCCGATCAGCGATGATGCAGAGGTGAAGAGGTCTTGGTGGCTGTCTCCAAGGAGCCTGTCCAAGGGCCCGGCAAGGACCTAACTAACACTTTGGGGTCAGCACGAGGTCCGAACTGATTGAGTGTTCTGTGCGCATTTGGTTTTGCTGTCGCTGTTTTAAAACAAAAAGAAATGACCAGAAAGGCTGAAAGGAGACAAATCAAATACTTGAAGGAGGCTACCAGGTTTGGTGGCACCAGATACAGTAGGACAAGGACATAGGACGCGGAGGAAACCAGCATTCCGTCACTGACCTGGCCGCACCCACACTGTGACCCGGGGCAGTCACTTCTCAGTGTCCTCAAGTACAAAGTAAGGGATTAGAACAGCCCGATTCACCTAAATGTAACTGAGCACAGACACCTTTGAAATCATAGGATGTTGATAGACTACTTAATAGATATTGATTAAGTAAGATATGCCTACATATAAACAAATGGCAGGGGATGGTGTCACAGACCAACTGATCTCTGCAAAATAAGCCCCATGAAAACTAGATTCTTATGTATACATAAATGTAATATTAATACAACTTTATAATATCGGAAATGCCTGTATTTTGCATGTTCAAGTAAATCTTTTTTAAATTAATAAACATTATTTTTTAGAGAAGTTTTAGGTTTACAGAAAAATTGAGCAGGAAGTATGGAATTTCCCCATATACCCCTCTCTTCCCCCCCACCCCCCCCCCCAGTTTCTCCCATCATGAATTTGTGTTTAGTGCGGTAAAATTGTTTTTCACAGAAAAAAGATTATTAGCATTGACTTTTTTTTCACGAGTGTGACACTAATATTGCTTAGAAGACAGTTTGAGAAAATTTGAGGTGGATGCTCTTTAAGGTCCCTTTTGGCATCTCCAAACAGAGTGAGAAGTTTTCTCCCACAAAGGGCTTTCCAGTTGACCAGAGACATGGGAACGGCACAGAGCTGCAAAATACGTTTACAAGACGGTTTATTAACTCGCCAGTGGTATGTCATCTGCCTGAAAGTGTTTTCTTTCCTGTGTTATCCTATTTGGGCCAAATAATAATCCTGTGGGTTTATTGCTCTCATCTGAAGCACAAGGAAGCTAACAGCACAAAGCAAACTGGCCCAGAGTCCTCCAAAGAATTTCGGGGAAAAAAAACAAACTTCCTGATTTAGAGCCGCAGGCTCTCTCCAGCAGCCTCTAGGCTCGCCAGGGAGCGAGCACAGGTGGACAAGGTTGTGTTTACCCATTCTAAAAGATTGAAACCATAGGTCAGGCCTCAGAGGTCAAAGGGGTAGCTTAGAACCAAGGACAGGAAGTTGTTTTAGAGAATCAGGAGGGAGAAACTCGATTCCCTCCAAGAAGGAGTTGATTGAAAGTGAGATGTATTCAAGAAGAGTTTGAATAAACGCATGGATACTTTTATAACAGGTTAAGGAAAATTTCTAATCTTCCAACACATTGTCATAGACAAGCCTGCCCTTCTGGTGCCTGTGTCAGAGAGAAAATGCTGGACATACTCACACAAGCCTGGATCTGCAGTGAAGTCAGTAAGTCTCTTTTTATGAAAACAATTTAAAAGTATTGCAAACGCAATTGAAAAAAATTTCACCAAAAAGTACAGCACTCCAACACCTGATTTCCTCTTCCAATCTTGTGTAACACACATGTGGTGCTTACACATATACATATTTGTTTTCTATGTCTTTTGGGTAAGGTAATTTATGATCAGTTTTGATATTTTATATAATTATATTATCAATCATCATAATGACTATGTAATATTGCATTATACTAACATGCTTTATAATACTATCCCCCTATTTTTGGACATATGTTATTTTCAGGTTTTAGACAGCCAAAATAATGTTTTACACCTGTGTTTTCTTGTATGGCAATTAAAAAAATTCATTTCATTGCTCTAAATACAGCTGACTCTTGAACAACACATTAATAAGGTTTTTTTTTAATGTTTATTCATTTTTTTTTTTTTAATTTTTTTTTTCAACGTTTATTTATTTTTGGGACAGAGAGAGACAGAGCATGAACGGGGGAGGGACAGAGAGAGAGGGAGACACAGAATCTGAAACAGGCTCCAGGCTCTGAGCCATCAGCCCAGAGCCTGACGCGGGGCTCGAACTCACGGACCGTGAGATCGTGACCTGGCTGAAGTCGGACGCTTAACCGACTGCGCCACCCAGGCGCCCCAATGTTTATTCATTTTTTGAGAGAGAGAGATGGAGACAGAGTGCGATTGGGGCGGTGGGGGGTGGGGGCACGGGCAGAGAGAGATGGGAACACAGAATCTGAAGCAGCTCCAGGTTCTGACCTATCAGCACAGAGTTGGACACAGGGCTCAGACCCATGAACCTTGAGATCATGAACTGAGCCGAAGTTGGGTGCTTAACTGACTGAGCCACCCAGGCGCCCCTTGAACAACACATTTCTGAACTGCATGAGTCCACTTATATGTGGATTTTTTTTTATAAATACAGTACTGTAAATGTTTTTTCTCTTCCTTATGATTTTCTTAATAACATTTCTTTAGCTTACTTTATTGTACAAATACAGTATATAATACATATAACACGCACCATATGTGTTAATCAACTGTCTATGTTATCCATAAGGCTTTCAGTCAGCCGTAGGCTATTAGTAGTTAAGTTTGGTGGGGGGAGGGGGGAGAGTCAAAAAGTATACACAGATTTTCAACAGCGTGGGGATTGGCACCCCTATTCAGAAGTAAAATTACTTCTCGAACAGAATAACCTAGTTTTTACCTTTTTATTTTGAAGTAATTTCAAACTTACAGAAGAGTTGCCAACACAGTACAAAGAACTCCTGTACCGCCTGGTGAATGATTCTTAACAAAAGCAGCCACATTTAAGGGGACTTCCCAGGTATTCAGCCTGACCATGTGATGTTTTGCGGTGTCTGTGTGGAATTCAGGCTCCTGATACAGCTGAGCGATATGAGAGTCTCTAGTTGAGATGAAGGCCTCAATCATGAGTGCCACCTAACATCCATTATGGTATTTAGCCCACTCCCTACAAAGTCCGACACCTAACAGAACCAAACCTCCTTCGACTGCACAACATCTCTGTCTTCTGGCCCCAGACCATCTCGTCCTCTGGCTCTTGTCCATCCCTCTCTTCTTGGAGTTTCCACAGATACCACGTCATTTCTTAGTCAGCCGATTGGGGTCCCGGTGGGGTCCTTGTTCTCCTAGGCCATCCCTGTGCCCACTCCAGCGATAAGGGGTCCCTGCTGGTGACTCACCCATTCTGCAGGGGAGGGTGCCACACTGCAGAAATAGCGCCAGGCTGGGAAAGCACTCTATGAATACTTCCTTCCAGCTTCTCTGTGCCCGCTGTGTCTCCGTGTTATCTGGGACTGCATTTTATTCTCTTCCTTGGAAGCAGAGGGTTTTGATACAATTTTCCCAGGAAGTGATTTCACCAAGAGTTTTCTTTACTGCCCGCCGCCCTGCTCCCTACAAGTCTGCAGCAGTCCTTTCATTAAAATCAAAGCCCTCCTTGTTGCTGTATCAGCTTCCGTACACCCACCTCCTCCTTAGGCTTCCCGAGAGTCTGTGAAAAGGAAAACAATCTCATATTTAATAGGAACACAAAGGCCCCTGTTCCTAGGTTATTAGCAGGGTATTATCAGGTCTAAGTCATTTGGGTATATTTCAGCAAAGCTCAGGGGCACCTGTTGGTGACCAGAAACCCTCTCCTCTCAATTTCCTGTTCTTGGTCTACCCCTCCCTCCCTCAAGACCCCAGGTCTGCAGCACCCTAGGGGCCAAGAGACAACTCCTCCCACCAAAGACTACCTTGAAGATTGTAATTAAATTTGCATTTTAACTGGGGGCTAAAAATCTAAGAGAATGCATTTCTAAAGGTGGAATTGTAGGTGTCCTGATGTGTGGTGGGAAAGGACTCTCCCTCCCCACTGCCAGATCACACCCTGGTATATAGATCCTGGTATGTAGATCCTGGCACATATATCCTGCCCCACCGCTCAGGCTTAAGGACCCAATACCCAGACCGCAGACTGTATGTGAGCTAAGGATTTAAATGTAATCATTTGGGAGCAAATCATCCTCTACAGGAGTTCAGATTAAAGATTCTTTATACCACCCCTCCATCCCTGCTGAACCAAAATGCTAGAAAAAGCCTCCGATCCTTATCATGGCTTCCCATGTTACAGGGAAGTAGACACGTCTCCATGGGACAGGGCCACGCTTTGCTACAGCTTAGCTGATGTCCTAGCTCCATTCCTTTGCAGCTAACCTGGCCCTCGTATTTCCCCTTTCGTATAATGGTCATTGACAGAGCTACGGCCTGACAGAAATATGGAAAACAGCTTGACTTTGAGCACAACTGCCTTATTTTCCAACCTCAAAATCAGCTCTCATCGCTTGACAAATGTGAGCACATTTAGGATCGGAATATATGCAATCTGGCCTCTCCCAGAAGAACTGGTCATCCTCCAATTTCCTCTGCCAACCTCAGCCTTCTGGTCCCTCTCCTGGCATCCCTCTTCCTTCTCTTTCTTTCACACTGCCTTGTCTAGCCAGATACCAGCCAATAATACAGATACTACGCATCGAGCCCTGTGCCGTGCCAGGGATCTTATGTACACTGTCTCTCTCTCTAATCTGCGCACGTGACCTCTGATGGGAGAGCTCAGCATAATTGCAAACCCTGGCTGAGGTCACATCCCTCATTACTGGTACAACTGATTCAAGCCTAAGCGTTTCCCTTACACCTGCTGCTTTTCTTTATCAGTCATCTGCAGGTGTTAACAAGTCAAACAGGCTGTCTATTTCCAGGAGCATTCACATTTAAGAGCAAACTCCAGAACATGGGAAAGCTTCCCTTCGTTTAAGAGATGGATGGCTAGTGATAGAATTTCAAGGCAAGGCTGTGCAGAAAAAGCGTTTAGACAGAGCATTGGCTCAGGCCCACCCCACCCCCCACCCCCTGCCTTTATTCCACAGCCCCACTCAGGGAATGTTGGAGCTGAAAAGACCTCAGCCATCTCTTTGCAGAGAAGAGAAATGAGTGGCAGGACAGGTACCTGACGCATATTCCTGGCTGGGAATTACTTTCCACTGTAGCGGAGCCCTGCCCGCCTTTGTTTACTGCCCTGCTTTCCCCAAGTGCTCCAATTTTGGCACTTCTGTGCCTGGAGGCAACTGGTCCACCTGTCCAGTCCTTCCAATGTCTTGTGTCCAGAGGGGCAGAGTCATTGCTGGACATTCCTGAAGAACCAGTCAGCCTCGGCAGTGTATATTTTCTAAGAATAGCAAACTCCTCTTTCCATGATAGGTTTGCAGCCAGCTGACCCCAAGGGTCTCTTTTAGGTCATAGACTAGGGCTTTAAAGGAAGATGATCGTCAAGGTTCTGTTCAACTCCCAAATTCCTGTGATTCGGTGACATCAGGATTGTGAATAATCAGGCTGGCCCGAAGCCAGGCTGGGCTGTGCTGCTTCCATCATAAACTTCCTCCCCCTCTTTATAAAAACAGGCCCGCCCCGTTTGGCTCCCTCGTGGCCCTGTCCACTGGGCATCCTGCTGCTGCAGAGAAACCCGCCCACCCAGGGCCACCGACCCCACCCCCTGCCTTGAAATTTAAAGGAGGCCGGAGCTGTGCAGGGAGATTGGAGCTGAGGTCCTGCAGGAGCCCAGGGCTGAAGAGAAAGCCTCTCCCAGGGAGGGAAGGAAGACAAGCAGTGACGGTAGGTCGAATTCTGTGACTCTCTGTCTGCCCATCTCCTCTTCTCTCTCTTAAAAGTCTTTCTGGCAAGCCGAGCCACTAGAGGAATACCTTAATGAGGGACTGACTTTGTAATGCAGGCAAAAAGAGGATTAGTTAGAATCAGTGCCCAAACAGAGCCTTCGTTCTGTATCTGCATTTCATTGGGATAGGCTAAAGCTGTTTTGAAGGGCGAGGTGGTCAGGGGAAGAGAGAATAGGAGAGATTATGTCTTGGAGAAGAAATCTCTGCTTGCAGAGTAAAGGGGAAAGTGAAAAGAATTGTAGAGAAATGTTCTGAATAGACAGTGGGAGCACCTCATGACTAACGGGCAAGAAATGTGAATGAACTGAGCTGCCTCCGGGATTTGGGGCTATCTGAGCCTGGAGGGTCCCTGGCCATGTTGGGCTGCCCTCCCTACTCCCCGCCCCTGCACCCAACAGAGCCCATCAAGAACTTTAAGGAACCGGGGCTAGGGATGCAGGATAGTCAACTTGCCTCCGAGCATGATTAATTAGTTGGGAAGTGCTGGGAAAGAGAAGGACGAGTCAGAGAAACGCCTCTGATCTCCCCCCACGACCCCTCCCCATCTCCACTGGTCAGTTTGTCCTCTGGCGTTTTGCCCAGTGTGCAAGTGTGAGGTCCTCTTTAAGGATTCTCAATTACAGGGGGGGATAATATCAATGGCTTTTCTTTCAAGAGCATTCTGCAGGAAGCATATCAAAGCTTTCTAGATTTTCACTGTTATTATCTTTATTTTCTTAACCTCACTGGGAGGGAGGACAGGAGGGAGCCAGGAAAGCAGAAAAACATGCTGAGCTCCCAGGTAACTAGTGACAAACTCAAATGCAAAGAACTGTGGTACCAATGATTGAGCTGAGGCGGTGACCAAGCTGGAATAATAATGGTGGTCTCCTGCAGTAGGTTGACGACAGAAAATAATTGTGTGTGTGTCTCTGTGTGTGTGTGTTTGCAATTCCATGAAGATATTCTGCAAATACAACTATTATGGGGAGTCCCCTCAAAAGTAACTTCCTAGCAATTCTTGCCTGTGGGGGCAGGAGGACTCATCCTGGGATCTCAACACTGACTTGTCCGGAATCAATATATGACAGTCAGCGTGAGTGCTTCCTGTAAGCACAGAGCCAGACTCGAGGCACCAGCAGGGATTTGTAAATATTGAAACAGAAATAGCTCCATTGCACCCATCAATTTATTCTACCTAGAATATTCTCAGAGACACCAGACCAAAGCTCTGGATCTCATCAAGAGCAAAAGTAGCTCCCCACTGCCCAATAGCTCAGTCTCTGTCCAGACTCCCTAAGACCAACTCAGTGTATTTTGTGATGCCTCTTATCAGATACTCCTGGTATCTGTGCTACTCCTCAGTGGCTTCACCGGAACAGCTCCTGCAGCCAGGGAGTAGCTGAGGGACAGCAGTGTTGCTGTTTTTTGTCCTCATTGAGGATGGGCTCTGGGACTTGGCTTTTATTTCCTTGGGTCCTAACATGTTGAGCAGACTATGCTCAGTACCTTTCCAACTATTGCAGCCAACATCCCAGCCACACCTAGTGACCATACCCATCTAAGTCTTTTGTAAATGAGTGGCTGGGACCACAGAACATTTGGGGAAATTTACTTTCCAAGGGAGGCCTATTACTAAATCTGCAAGCAACAGCTTTTCTGGTTATGGGGTTTTATAGCAACTGAAGGGGCCCTCTGGCTAAGATCTAGCTTCAGGACTTCCAAAGCTTCTAGTATGTATGCAGGTTATTTTCTATCATCCAGATGAGGGGGCAACATGGTTCGTAGCAATGGTAGTGAATTTCCCTCTAGTCAAAATACAAAGTCCATACACTTCTCAGAGATACTGAGTATCTGGTGGTGAGGAAAAATTGGGGTTTTTGGTTGAAATGTTCAATTTCACTTGATTATCTGGCATTGTGCACCTGCAGCCTCAGAATAATATTTTTATTCTCTGTGAGTGAATTGCAGCACTGCTCTGGTAAGATGGTTAGGATGGACAACGGGTGACCAGAATATTCCATTCATTCCTTCTTTGGGTCATTAGCTTTGCATGGAGAACAATTCTGTCTGTAGTTTCAGGCTATGAACCTTGGGCAGGTTCTGGTACTTATCATGATTACCCAGAAGATGCTAACTAGATGGTCTTTCTCTAAAGCTAATGCAACGGAGTGTCCTTAGCAGCTGCCTAGCACTATCTGTGCAAACAACCATGACCCAGAGGGCGACTCTTGGCTAGCACACCCAGCTGAGTTGCAAAGGACGGTTTGGCTATTTGGTGCTCCAGACGCATGCATCAGTGCCTTGGAGAGGTCAGTTGGGGATTGATCTATAAGATCTGATTCCAACTTGAGCCTCTGAAGTAACCACTTCAAGGTCAGGCTGAACCCAGATACTGGGATACCTTTGTATTCAAAGCCTTTTCTGTTTATTATATGGTCCCAAATATTCCATTAATTTACAACTAGACATTAGGGAATTGAAACTGAACATGCCCCAAAGGCTCTTATGTCCTTGGAACTCTTGGGCTTTCCAAACCACACTTCCCCCTAGGGATGCCCTTGAAGGCAGAGGCTGGGGTTTGTGAATCAACTTCCTTTACCCAATGGAAGGTATTTGTGCTGAAGAGTAAGCAACTCTGGCTGCTTGCTGCTGTTATCCTGGACCCCGCACAGTGTTGTCATCTTGGGGATATGCTGTGTCAGGAACGCCCCTTGATTTTGTTCAACAAACAGCTTCTATAGTATCAATTCCAGGAGCCTACCTTGACCAGCCCCCTACCTCAATGAGAGTGAACTAGATCTCCTTCCTCCACATTCCAACAAGACCCTTTCTTCCTCTGCATTTCCACCTTCTATCCCTACATCCCTGCGTATCACAGTGCTGATCACACTGTACTGTGATTACCTAATTACTTGTCTGTCCCGTTCCTAAACTATGAGCTTCTGAAGATACAGTATATATGTCTTTATACCATGGAGCCTGTGCCTGGTACATGGTTGGTGCTCAAGAAATGTATGATGGTAAATACATACAGTTGGTAAATCTCCACCTGTGAATTCAAGGAGGAAATGAGACTGAACTGGGGCTTGAGGGAGAGGTGGGTGGGTGGGGGATCTGACAGATGGCATTCGAGGATGACACTCAAAGAGGTTCTCAAGTCCCTTTGTTAGAGATCTTTGCATGAACAATTTGATGTCAGCTGAATGTTTTGCAGGTTGGGGACAGGACGTAGGGAAACTAAACCTAGTAGCCTACCATGAATAATCTAAAAGAGAAAGACTACTGGTCAACTAGATCTTTTGTCACATTCATAGGAAAGAGAAACTGGTTTTATTTTGCCTTCTTGTAGCAAGAGCTGGTGTCTGCCACCTGGGATGCAGAGAAAAAGGGAAGGTTTTGTTTTCCTTTTTCTGGGAAGCTCCAGTTTCCTTATTTTTATCACATAATGTCTCTGGTTTTTGAACATCTCATGTGGTCGGCATCAGACAGCCCTTATCAGGAGCAACAGCCCAGATCTTCCAGCTGTCTTGGGCACCAGTTCCTGCTTCCTCTGAGAGTCCACAGCAGCCCTGGCTTGTGTGGTGTAAATAAGTCTGGGAAAGGCAAATTAAAAAACAGATTAAAAATAGCATAAGAGATACCACCTCATATCCAGGAAATAAGGGCTCCCGTTAATACTGTTCTGTGCACACGTACATGAAAGGTGTGAACTTTTCTTTCAGTCGTAAGGAATCTAGTTGCAGCTTATCACAAGATGCCCACATGATCCAGGGAACAGGATTTTGGTATTAATGCTTGACCACACTGGGAACCCCACAGAGGGTGGCATCTTTTCTGCCTTGGTAGTTTTCAGTTGTTTTTCCAGGAAGAAGTTGTAGACTTTGGTGCTCCCATTGTTGAAGGACACTTGTGACAGTAAGCATAGCTGACTTTACTGCCCACTGGCCATTTAGAGGGCCTCTGCCTGCTTCTTCTCTAATTGCTGTAACAATTCAGCAAGGCGGGAACGATTCGCCCATTAGAAAATCCAGGAAACCACACACAACCTGTAAGTGGTAGTAGGAATTTGAAGTCAAGACTCCAGTCTTGCAGGGTGCCTGGGTGGCTCAGTCGGTTCAGTGTCCAACTTTGGCTCAGGTCATGATCTCACGGTCCGTGAGTTCGAGCCCCGCGTCGGGCTCTGTGCTGACAGCTCAGAGCCTGGAGCCTGTTTCAGATTCTGTGTCTCCCTCTCTCTGACCCTTCCCTGTTCATGCTCTGTCTCTCTCTGTCTCAAAAATAAATAAACGTTAAAAAAAAAAAAAAAGACTCCAGTCTTGCTCCAGTAAATGCTATGCTCCTTGCATTTACATGCTACCTTTCTCATATATCAACTCTGAGCACATTAAAAACATTACAGTCCAGGGGCTCCTGGGTGGCTTGGTCCATTGAGCGTCCGAGTTTGGCTCAGGCCATGATCTCACAGTTTGTGAGTTCAAACCCCGCATCGGGCTCACCGCTGTCAGTGCAGAACCCGTTTTGGATCCTCTGTACCCCCTTCTCTCTACACCTTCCCCGCTCACTCTTACACACACTCTCTCTCTCTTCCTCTCAAAAATAAATAAAATTTTTTTTTAAGGTTTAAAAAACATTACAGTCCAGCATCAGGACACAGTAAGGAGTGGTAGAAAGCATGTCGAGTTTGAGTCCTGACACCACTTGTCACAAAGTGTCTCACCTTAGGGCCAAGGCTTTTGTACCTTTTTTATTAATTTTTAAACGCTATTATTTATTTTTGAGAGAGAGAGACAGTGCAAGCAGGGGAGGGGCCGAGAGAGATGGGGACAGAGGATCCCAGGCAGGCTCTGCGCTGACAGCGGTGAGCCCGACGCGGGGCTCTAACCCACAAACCGAGAGATCATGACCTGAGCCGAAGTTGTATGCTCAACTAACTGAGCCACCCCGGTGCCCCAGCCCTTGTACCTTTTTGAAGTTAAATTCTCTCGCCTGTAAAAACAAGACAATAATATTGCCTTAAATGATTCAATGGTTATAAAAGGGTTGTAAAGTTTGTAAACCCTATGCCTGGCAAGTGGGAGATACTCAAGTGCCTGTGGAGCAAGTGGCATGAATCCACATGCAGTTCTCAAAAATATACTAGAACATCCCTTTCAGGTGAGCCCAGTGAAATGTGGACAAACTCAGTAATGATACAGTGAAAGCTTCCAATCCTTTTTCTCATTCATGTGTGTTGAATTCTGGAGGTAAACTGAAGAATTATCAAGGTATTGTATATTTAATTGCCTTGCAGTGATGATGGCTTTAGGGAGTGGAAGGGAAACGAGGAATTACCTTCGTGCTTAAAATGAGACACTGTTTTAGATTAACATCAGATTGTTTAGATTCAGACTTCGAGGTTAACATTTTATTGCACTGACGAATGGAGTCAGCTTTTGCCAGCAGAACCTTGTTTTTTCTTCACAAGATTATAAGTTTATTAGGGAAGGGTTTCTTGTATTTTTATGGTAAAAGGAGGCAGGATGGACTTCTGTTTTCCAAGACCCACATCCAATACGTCCTCATTCCTTCCAAATATCTAGAATTGCCTGGCAAAGCATGGGACACGGAGCAGATGACAGTGCTCAGTGTAGATTTTTCTGAGTTGCCAGGTTAACTTAGACCCAGGTCATATGCCTATATTTTGAAGATGCCTTGGAAAGAATGCTGCTCTTGAGTGACTAGTGAGATGGGTGAGAGATAGGAGAGGATTCTATTCTATCACCTCATTGGAATGGATCAAGGTGATAAGAAACAAACCCTTCCTCTCTTGTCCCCCAGTTGTAAAAGAGCTCTATTCAAGAAGAGGGAAAAACTTGGACACACAGAAAATGAAGAATTGAAAAGTTAAGAATTGTTTACATGTTGTCAGTTTTTGAAAATGGCTTTTATTCTGAGAGCAGGGCCTTTGTGAAAAGCAGGACCTGTATACGCGGGACCAGGGTTACCAGGCTACTGGCCCCCTGTTCTGTGCTCCCTCTGGAACTTGCAAAGGTGAGCTTTTGTGGGGGCCCCACCACCTTTCCTGTGTCCGGGTCCTCCCGCCATCGCACCCCCTCTCTTGCCCTGACCCTACAGACGTGCCTTTGCTGTTCCAAGGAGTTCTTCCTTGGACTACTTTTTTTTCTAATTTTTTGGCATCCATTCTGGGCCATGATGGTTGGGGGGTAGAGGGAGGGTGTTATTTGTTTTAAAGCCATGAGTCATTTTAGAGTATTGGTATTCTTGGAGACTGACTCTCTCTTACTAAGGTTTCCAGAGAGAAGCTTTGCAAAGCAATAATAACCCAGGAATCTCCTCTACCAAAGATTAAGGTAGCAAACCTTGCACACAGTGTAAAATTTGATCATAGTATCAACTTACTTTTGTCTTTCCCTTGCAATTTCCATCTTCTGTCTAGCTTGCTCATATTTCTGCCTTTTTCTTGCAAGAGTAGCAACTACAAGTCCCCCAGTTCTATACCTGCTGGAGCAATTGCATTGTTTGCTCCTAGAACCCCAGAACTTGATCGGCTGTATTTATGCAGCTCTTTTATTGCCGGTCACCTCCAAGCATGTGGTTGTGTTTAAATAAAATACTTATACTCATTTATAAGTGTGTTAGTTTACACCCATTACGTCATTTGTTCTCACAACAGTGAAGACCACAGAGTGTTAGCCCTGGAGGAAAGCTCCAGAGTCCAGACCACTTGGATTTGCATCCCAGGGAGCAGATTTTATGTCTCAAAATATAGATGCTTTTGCGAAGGGCAGCGTGTCAATTTTTATTCAGTCACTCTAACCTTCTGTGAATGAGGATAGCCGTTCCTTTCCGGAGGACAGATTTTTCAGAGGGAGCATGGAGAAGGTAGGACAGTGGAGGAGAGTGCAAAGGGAAATGCAAAGGCACTGAGGACAACAGGTCACCCTCAGGAATGACCCCCAGGCCCTTCCTCTGGCTGGGTGCCTATCAGTCAGCACTCTGCCACGTTACCACTGCAGAAGTGAACACTTGAGTTTCTGGCTGGCAGGATCATTGATTTCTCAGCTACAATAGCACACTTCCTTGGCTCTAGGAGAGTAACCCCCTCCCCGGTTACCAGTCCACTGTTCCCATTTTCCCCCTGGAACAGTCATCATTCACTGTTGTTCAGAAGGGCCAGTGAACAGAGTTAATAGCCGGCAGGACCCAACGCAGCTTTGAGGCAGGGAGGTCAGAGATGCTCTAGGAGCAGATGAGGCTGCCGCACACAGATGTGCAGGCTGAGTCCCACACAAGGGTGCCCGTCCATGCATCCTTGAAATGCAGGCCATGCTTTATTTGCCAGGCCATGGGTCCTGTTTTTTTGTGTGCTTGTTTTTTAATTGGCACGGATTCTTTGTCAACTTGCCAAGCTCCATGTCTATTGAAGTCCATCCACCAGAGAGGGTGCCTTTTGCAAATCTGCCAAAATCAGCTTTGTATGCTAGGGTGGACCTGCTGGGGCTGGGTCCTTAGGACCCCGGGGACCACAGGACTTATGGCCATTCTACCATTACTCTCATACAGTGATGATTTCAGGGATTCAGGGATTCCAGTCCAACCAAAGTGAGACATCCTAGTGGTTTGTCTTTTTTCTTTTTCCTTCTCCTTCCTTCCTTTCTTCCATCCCTTTCTCCCTCTTCCATCCCTCCCTCCCTCCTTCCTTCCTTCCTTCCTTCCTTCCTTCCTTCCTTCCTTCCTTCCTTCTTTCCCCTTACTTCCTTGCTTTTTTAGTTTTCTGACTCTGGGAAACTTAAATATAGCAAAAGGAAGAGAACACAGAAAAAAAAATGACAAGTCTTTGTATTTATAAAATGAACCCCAAAGGACTTCTTACCCTTACACCTCGCATCTGACTCCCACATGGTGCTTCTGCCTTTGGTGGCAGCCTGTGGTTCATGTTGCTGAAGTCTGCCCTGGCAGAGGCCCCATATACCCAGAGTCTGAGCCCCTGTTTCTGGTATTCACTTGGTTCTTTGTCCAGGCACTGCCCCCAGATCGCTACAGCCACCTCTTTAATGAAGGCAAAACAAGGACACATTTTTTCCTCCTCTCCTCTTTCTCCCTTGTCTTTGGACTACACTGCTGGTCTGCTTGCAGGATGACTCACTTCTTTGTCATCCTCTTACCCTGTTCAGCCTGTCCAGCTGCTCTCATTGCCTCTGTGCAGCGAGATGGAGCTGTTGTCTTGTTGGAGACTGTCACTGGGTCAGCTCAAGGCCCGGCAAGGCCCAAAAAAGTGGAGGAAGATAAGGACAGATAGAACAGAGATGGTCTCGAACTCTCCCAGGAACGGAAGACAAAAGTAGACCCCTTTGCCCCTTATGCCCCTTAGTCGCCAAAGGGTTTTAACATGATGCAGCTGTGGGAGCCGCCACTCCAGCCCTAAGTCATGCTGTGCCTCCCTGATCTGGTCGCCCTCTCCCATTTGTCCAGGGAATGCAAATGTGTTAATATTCCATTTCTCACTTCGCAACTTTCTGACATCTAGAATGGTGTTCCATTTAGGAGGACCCAGAGTTTGTGGTTGTTGTTGTTAGGCCCCTGCGTTCTTGAAGTAAAATGGTATCCCTGTATCCCAGTGGGCATCCAACCCCCTGGGCTTAGGCTAATGAGTTTATTCAAAGGGCTGGTTGGTTTGACATGCAACGCTAAGAAGGGTTAAGTTCTTTGTTGATTGGTGACTCGTTTACTAATTCATTCATTGTTTCATTCAGCATTTCTTCATAAAGTCCCAAGAGCTTAGAGGTCCCCCTAACCTCAAGGCCTGGCCCAGATAATAAAGGATGGGACAATCTATACACTACAAGAATCAGGACTAACATCAGGAAGAAAGAGGGGGGATCCATGTAAGAAGATCCATTTTAATTTTTTTTTTAATGTTTATTTATTTTTGAGACAGGGAGAGACAGCATGAATGGGGGGAGGGTCAGAGAGAGAGGAAGACACAGAATCTGAAACAGGCTCCAGGCTCTGAGCTGTCAGCAGAGAGCCTGACGCGGGGCTCGAGCTCACGGACCGCGAGATCATGACCTGAGTTGAAGTCGGATGCTTAACAGACTGAGCCACCCAGGCGCCCCAAGAAGATCCATTTTAAAAGGTTATAAAGAAATGGGATGAAATGAAGAAGGGAAATTTAAGAGGGGTTTCGGGACATTTTAAGAAAGGGGAAAGGTAAGGAAAGCTGAGAAGGAAAGTCCGGAGCAGATTCCTGCGTTCAGAAGATTATACTGAGTGTTCTTGTTTCTGATGGCCTCAACTCCCTAACTGCTCTCTTCAGAAACTTCGGGAAACCTGTGAGCAGTAGAGAGCTTCCTCCTCAGAGTGAGAAAGCCGTCCCCCTCCTCCAAGAGCACACCCTACCCTGCCCTACCCTGCCCTACCCTGCCCTACCCTGCCCTACCCTGCCCGGGAGGGGGGCCTTGCTTGACACACCAGATTAGAACAAAGGCCCAGATCCTGCCTTCTTTTGGCTTCTTTCCCAGTGGGGGAGGGGCTGGGGAAGGGCCGTGCTGGTTGGCAGACGCCCTCTGAGCCTGGGTGTGGGAATCTCGTTGACCAGCCCCCACTGCCCTCTCGCTCCCTCTCCCTCCTCTGCCTGTCCCGGCAACCCCAGAAGAAGCAGTGAGGAAGAAAGAGTCCTCCCACTACCCCACTCTCTTTCTTTGTCATCCTTGCTCTGAAGGGGGCCTGTGGCCAGTGAGGGGAAGAGCACTTCCAACAGGGAAGCTTTTTGCAAAGAAACAAAGAAGGAGCCAGAGCCAGCCCAGGATGAAATTTCTGGAAGCCCCTGATCTGACAGGGCCCTGAGGACCCTGGGGATGGGGAGGAGGGGTGGGACCAAAAGTTGTTGTGACTGAAGGGAAATGAGTCAAGGGAAGAAATGCCCTGATTTAATTCTTGTGGACAAAGGAGCGAGTGGGTCTGCCAGACCACAAAATAACACCCCGACCAACTAACCTACTTTAAGCTGCTGAGGGCAAGATCACTGGGGAACAGCACATGGAAACTGGGAATTTTGGGTCCAGGAAGATCTGAGTCTAATAACCAAAAAGCAGATGCTTCTGTTCCTTTCTGCCAACCTACACTTTGCCGGCCCGTCTGTAAAATCCGAGGGAGCTGTGGGGAGGGTGCGAGCTGGTGCAGGGGAGCATTTCCTGTGCTGGACCAGGAGGCATGCCAGTTAAGAACCCAGGTAATCTGAGGTAGTCTGGCTCTGTAACGTGCCCGCAATAGAATCCCTACGGTGTCCTCCAAGAAAGTCAGAGAGGGGACATTTCTGTGGTTCCATCTCCCAGGGCAGGAATTCACTTCTAGGAAAATCAAGCCAGGGCATGGGGTACCCAGGCTGCCAAGAAGTGCCAGGGATGGCCTACGCTATTCAGCCCACAGACATCCCTGGGCAACATGATTTTCTAGCAACCCATGTCCATTGATGGACTAATGGATAAACAAGATGTGGTCTATACACACAATGGAATTTTCTTCAGCTTTAAAAAGGGAGGAGAATCTGACACATGGCCACCACATGGATGAACCTTGAGAACATTATGCTAATGAAATAAGCCAGTCACAAATGGACGTGTGTTGTAGGATTCTACTTATGTGAGGAAACTTGAGAGTTGTCATATTCATAAAGACAGAGAGTACAATGGTGGTTGCCAGGGGAGTGGGGAGTTAGTGGGTCGTGGGTGCAGAGATTCAGTTTGGGAAGATGATAAAGTTCTGCAGATGGGTGGTGGTGATGAATGTGCTTAATGCCACTGAACTATACACATATATCAATGGTTAAGATGGTAAATATGCACAATTAAAGGAATCTTCCAGATATTTGTGGCATTTCCCTCTGTGGGAGCGGATGCTGGAGGGGAGACGCCATGATAAAGTCATGGGTTCTTGAGTTTTATCATATTCCTTCATCTCTTAATCACACGATTGAGCTTTTTTCCCTTCTTCTTCCAGAATTTAAGGGACGCTCCAAAGGAACGATGAATAACCTGAGGAAAGAGCTGGTGTTCACCCTGCTGTTTTGTGGGGCAGCCCTCACCTTGCCCAGCCAGGTGGGTGTGCGGGTCAGGTCTGTGCCTTCCTCCACGGGCCTATGGACCCTCAAGGCCCTCGGGAGCCCAGGGTGGGCTAACGTCAGAGTGGAGAGGCAGAGGTCAGCATTCGCAGAGTATAGTGCACATACTCCTCTCTGTGCGGGATGCTTGGGATTCAGGGTTCCGGGGGGCAGAACTCTAGGCAGTTCTGCTGACCTCAGTAAACAGTTCTTAATTCTACCCCACTGCCTCTGACTGCCTTCTTTGGAGCTGTTTTTAAAGAATGTGCTTGAATTAATCCATAAAGTATTTGGGAAAGATAGTGCCTACACAGTGAGCCGTGGAACCTGGGAAGCCACCAGTGCCACTCGCCATCTAACTGGGATGGGAGCTGTCCTGTAGACATGCTCTCTAAAAATGCCCAGCAAACAAGAGCGCCATCATGGAAGGCCCAGCGAGATTTTAGAGGAGAGAGAGTTGGGGATGGCTACATGGAGGGAATCAGCGGGTGTGTGTGTGTGTATGTGGGTGTGTGTGACTACAATTCCACTCGCCCCTTGTGGCTATTTAAATTCAGAATTAAAAAAAATTTAAAAATCCAGTTCAGGCTATGGTATTGGACAGCACAGATATTAAAGATTTTCATCATTCAGAAAGTTATTCTGGCGGCACTGGTCTAGAAGGGGAGGAAGAATTAGAAAAGAAGGCGAGAAGTGGACATTGCACCTGGGGCCAGTTACCTGAGGGGGGGCTCCTGGGGCAGGTAGCATCTGATTGGCAGGTGCGCCAGTGGTCTCTGGATCAACCACCATTGTTCTTAAGATACCCAATATGTGCTGATCCTTCCTCCACCTCTGGTGGCTTTGCAGGAAATCCACCCACGATTCAGAAGAGGAGCCAGATCTTACAGAGGTAAGATGACGCTGAGGTCAGTGGAGGGGGTCAGTGGAGGCGGGAGGCAGTCAGGACTTAGGAGCTCCAGGCACTCTGTCAGGGAATTTATCTGCCACCACACCCAGCTTACCTGGGCTGTGTGAAGGTGAGATTTCGCAGCGTGATTCTGCAAAGGCGCCTGTGTCCCCCCTGCCCATCACTCAGCCATCCACCCAGTTAGCCGAGGCCGGGTTTGAGAGGCCAGAGCAGGTGGCCCTCAGGGAGTCACAGAGCTGGTGGGAACCTGCCAACTCAGTGGCCCAAAACCCTGTGACACAGGTGAGAAACCCGAGCTGGAGATGGAGCGGTGACCTGCCTAAGGTCACCCCATGGCCAACTGCAGCTGTGCTGGTCCTCCAGGGTCTCTTTCCTGGGCTGCAATCCCCTTCCCACCTGAGTCCATGTGGCATCTTTGTCAACTGCCATCTCTGTGCTTCCATTTCTTCTGTCTGGTAAAAATGGGGTAACTAAGCTGGGTGGTCTCACAGGAGTTCCACAGCTGTGGAAAGACTCTCTCTATAAGACCGAGTCTAGAGTCTACTCTAGAAACCTGAGGAACATCCCCATGAGCATTAGGTAGGATTCCAAAAATAAAATATGCCAGCAGCCGGATTGTCTTGACTCTTGTTGGAAGAACTCTGGGCCCAGCTTCAAGTCTGAAGCCACCAACTTGGGGCCTTCATCTCTGTCCTTCATGACCTACTTCCTTCGGGTCTGGGAGGCTTTGCAACACCTCTTTTGAAGTGGAAGTTTCCTCACAGTGAGTCATGGCAGTAACTCTTAATGCCTTTGCTGTTGGATAAGCATTTCTGACAAGGGTGTCCTGACCCCAGGGGACCCTCCAAAGAAACAACAGAAAAATTATGTACAATGAGTGCTTGTCATGTCTTTAATTAATGAAAAGTTAAAGATTTGTGAAGTTGGCTTTCTGGTTTGCGAACAGAGACAAAGGGTGAGAATATCAATGCGAGCACTTAGACTATATTCATTTATACAAAAAATACTGGCAGGAGTAGCACATTTCCCACACAGACTAAAATGTGGATTTTCTTTCTCTTGGGCTAGCAATGCATCATTTCAGTGTGGTAATACTCATGTGGATCAAAAACTCTGGCAGGCAATTTATACGTATACATGTGCATATTTTAGATGAATTAATATGAAAAATTAGAGTCTTACTTTGTAAATGTATTTTGATCGATAAATTCTTCCAAGATGAAGGCCCATCAGAAGAAAAGTAATTAAAGTGGTCTTTGGTGACAAATTCTTAGGTATCTGCTATCTTCCGGCTGAGGGCAAAAAAGGCATGAAGGATGGGTTGTATTAAAAGTGAGTGAGGTTCATATGTGGAATTTAAGAAACAAAACAGATGAACACAGAGGAAGGGAAGGAAAAATAAGATAAAAAGAGAGAGGGAGGCAAACCAGAAGAGGCTCTTAAAAGACAGAGGACAAACTGAGGGCTGCTGGAGGGGAAGGGAGTGGGGGATGGGCTAAATGGGTGATGGGGATTAAGGAGGGCACCTGTTGGGTTGATCACTGAGTGTGTTATGTAAGAGATGAATCACCGGGTTCTACTCCTGAAACCAATACTACACTGTACGTTAACCAGCTTGAATTTAAATTAAAAAAAAAAAAAAAAAAAAAAAAAAAACTGAGGGATTTTCTCAGTGGAACCAGGGGCGGGATGTCAGTGTTTGGTGAGTTGTGCCCTCAAGAGGCCAGCCTGTCTTTCGTTACAGTGACCTGCAGGGATGAAAAAACACAGATGCTGTACCTGCAGAATGAGTCGTGGCTGCGTCCCGTACTCAGAAGCAACCGGCTGGAATACTGCTGGTGCAACAGCGGTCGCTCGCTGTGCCACTCAGTGCCCGTCAGAAGTACGTATGGGGGCCCCTGGGTGGCTCAGTCAGCTAGCCTCTGACTCTCGATCCTGACTCCATCATGATCTTACAGTTTCTGGGTTCGAGGGCTGACAGTGCAGAGCCTGCTTGGGATTCTCACTCTCCCTCTCTCCTCTGCTGCTCTTCCACTCCCACACACACACACTCTTTCCCTCTCTCAAAATAAATAAATAAACTTTAAAAGTATATTTTTTAAAAATGTACGTATGGACTGCCAGTGGAAGCTTCGAGCTTTGGGTCCAGTTTCCTGGGCCCAAACCCTGTATTTCATGTCCCTGGCTTGTCCAGACCTCCTTTTGCCTTGGGCAAATGTGAACGTGCTGAGCAAACAAGCAAGCCTGGGGCCTGGGGCTCTGCCTTCACTCACCCGGCCTCAGCTTCCTTGTCTGTCAAATGGGGAGAAAGTAGTACCTACTTCATGGGGCGCAGTGAGGATTAAATGAGTTATTTTTGTAAACTGCCTAGAACAGTGTCTGGCAGGTAGAGCTCACTCTTAAAATTTTAACTCCTTTATCCTTGGAACTGCTTTGAAGTAATTCCTTGTTTGTACTTGGCAGGTTGCAGTGAACCGAGGTGCTTCAATGGGGGGACGTGCCGGCAGGCTCTATATTTCTCAGATTTTGTCTGCGAGTGTCCTGAAGGGTTTTCAGGGAAACGCTGTGAAATAGGTGAGTGGTGGGTAGGTGGTGCGAGAGAGGGACAGAATCCCAAATCTTCCCAGGAAGGGGAGGAAGAGTGTGGTGATGGGGGCGGGCTGGGGACAGGGAAGGTCGTCCAAGGGTCGGTTAGGCAATCAAAGCGCTGGGCCCAGTGGGTGCCGTCTTGGGTGCTAGGCTGGAGTCTGGCTCTGCCGCCAGTCAGCTGGGTGAACTGGTCGCCCCATTTACCTCCTTTGCTCTGGTAGCTTCCGCAGCCAGCCCGCCACACTGGCTTGGGGGTGATGCCAGAGCAGGTGTGAAACCCCTTTGGAAATCTAAAGGAAAGAGGGGGACTCACATGTGAGATGTCATCTGTCCTGTTTTGATCAGATGCCAGTGCCACATGCTACAAGGACCAGGGTATCACCTACAGGGGCACGTGGAGCACAGCGGAAAGCGGGGCCGAGTGTATCAACTGGAACAGCAGCGTACTGGCCCTGAAGCCCTACAACGGACGCAGGCCAAACGCCATCATGCTAGGCCTTGGGAACCACAATTACTGCAGGTGAGAGGGCCGTCCTCCCTACCGGGTGGGCTTTCCTCCGGTGAGGAGCTACTAGAGTCAGGGAAAAGGCCTAGTTCAGATCAGCCATGGTTCCCCAGAGACAGAGAACCAATACATTAGATACACATACAGGAATTTATTATAAGGAATTGGCTCACCCAATTGTGGGGGGTGGCAAGTCTCACATCTGTAGGCAGGCCAGCGAGCTGGGCGCTCAGACAGGCTTTGACAGCACAGTCTTGAGTCAGAATTTCTTCTCAGCTTTTGCTCATAAGGCCTCCCGCAGATTGGATGAGGCTGCCCACAGATGGAGGATGATCTCTACTCAGAGTCGACTGCGGCTGTTAACCGTAGCGATCTCTTCACCACAGCACCTAGGTTCATGTTTGATTAAATAACTGGGCATTATAGCCAAGGTAACACATAAAACTAACCGTCACAGGCCACCCCTTGTCAACATGGCTCCTGGGCCTCCTTCAACCATACTTACTCTCCACATGAAGACAATGACCAGGTCATACTTCCACCTAACACGATACAACTGCCCTGTGTACGACCAGAAATGCACTAACCTTTTCCCCAGAAGAGGATGCAAAGGCCTTGGGTCTGAGAGGGAGACTTCCCTTTTCACCTCCTCTGGCCTTCCCTGGCTGCTTTTTCAGGAACCCAGACAGAGACTCAAGGCCCTGGTGCTACGTCTTCAAGGCAGGGCAGTACAGCACTGAGTTCTGCAGCACGCCAGCCTGCCCCAAGGGTAAGCGCAGCCTCCCCGCCTTCCCTGGTGGTGTCTGGGGAAGAAGAGTCTCGAAAGACAGATCTGATAGTGTTTCTACAACTGAGGAGACGGAGGAGTGGGCTAGTGGTTGACCATTTTGTTCGCAGAGGGAAGAAAGTCAGGAGACTCAGATCTTCACTCAGGCCTGGCTTCTAACTAGCTGTTTGACCTTGAGCTGGTCTCTTTACCCACCCCCGCCACCCCCCCCCACCCGACCCTCAGGTTCCTCGTTTACAGAGGAGAAGGTGGGCCGCATGGGTGGTTTCCAGTCCTCTTGAGGATGAACAGAGATTCTCCCTTTTGTGATTGATGGGCCTAATTCTCAATCTCTGTCTCTCTCTTTAAAAATGTTTAATAAGAGAAAATTTCCCAAATTTAAAAACCCTAAGTTACAAAAAAGCACCCTGAGTTCTGTGGTGCTTTCACAAACAATGATGTCACAATAGTATGAAAAAGAAGTTTTAAAGTTCTAACCACTCATATACGATAATAATGTACATTCTGTCTACAGGTAGGTCTGACATACCTGTCTGTGAATTTGAGGGCTCTTTACACTAATTCTTTTTTTTTTTAATTTTTTAAAATCTTTATTTATTTTTGAGACAGAGAGATACAGCGTGTGAGCAGGGAAGGAGCAGAGAGAGAGACACACACACAGAATCTGAAGCAGGCTCCAGGCCCTGAGCTGTCAGCACAGAGCCTGACATGGGGCTCGAACTCATGAACTGTGAGATCATGACCTGAGCCGAAGTCGGACACTCAACCGACTGAGCCACCCAGGCACCTCCTCTTTACACTAATTCTAAAGCATCCTCCCCACTCCCAGGATTGGTAAAATTGGGACTCACTGGTCTAGGTGGCCCTTTAATTATACTGTTTATAGTGGTACACTTTGCCAGTTTCAAATTGGGAGAAAGGAGGGTAAAATGGGGACAAATAGGTGAAAATAGGCAGCATTCCTGGGTCCATGTCCTCTCTCCTGCTCGAGCCCAACAAATCCTTCAGATCACTGGCAGGCAAAATCTGGGAAGTTAGGGGCTGCGGACATGTCTGTCCATTGAAGATCCTTGGTTCGCCACAACCTGTCAAGTACAAACCAGGAAACCCCCTGTTACTTTCAAAGCAGCTCCAGCAATAATCACCTATAATTGAACACAGCATCCCTGTCTGCTGAATGTGAATCCACCCTTAGCATCACTCGACACAGCAATCTAGGAAGCCACATCCAATCATGAAAGTTGGCCCAGCAGACAGAAGCCACTTCGCATCCCTCTGTAAAAGGGTTGGAAGAATGAGGAAAGAGGGGAGTTGGGATGCTATCACGTCCTTCTTATGGCAAGCCTGGCTGCCTACAGCCTCTCGGGCCAGCGGCTCCGGCTGCAAACCCTGATATGCCTGCTGTAGCATTTAATTGGCTATGTGTCAATGTGAGACTTTCTTTTGTTCCAGAAAAAAACGGGGACTGCTATTTTGGAAAAGGGTTAGCATACCGTGGCACCTACAGCCTCACCACGTCTGGTGCCTCCTGCCTCCAGTGGAGTTCCAGGGCCCTGATAGGCAAGGTCTACACAGCGTGGAAGAACAACGCCCAGGCACTGGGCCTGGGCAAACACAACTACTGCCGGTACGTAGCACAGGGGCCATGGGTTCCTACCTGGGCAGGGGGCAGGAGTGGGCGGTGGGATGAGAGATTTCATGCCTAAAGTTGTATGAAAGACTCAGTGGGTGGAAAGGAACCATGGACATTATCTGGCCGCACATATTCATTTGCTGGAATAACACCTGTTATGAAGAGTGAAGTTCACCAGTGTTTCAGCCCACGTCCCAGGCTAGAGGTGCCATCCCACAGCCACTCTGTCCTCATTGTTCTGTTCCTCTGTGGCACCTTTCTCCCAGTGAGTCATAAGAGTGTTCTCATAGCATTGCTCACGGTACCTTCCAACACACCTGCGAGATGACGATGTTATATTGCTGATAGAAAAACAAAGTTAAGATTGTTTTCCTACCGTGAGATCTCTGATGGAGCCAAGTTCAGAACTCAGGACCCTCCTGCCCAGCTCAGTGTTTTTGCCGTCGGTTTACTGAGCCTCCTTCCTCGCTCACGTGGCCTGCGATGGGATTGAAAATGTGATTGAGAACCTTGACCTCTCTCACCATCTAGGAACCCAGATGGAGATGCCAAGCCCTGGTGCCACGTGTTGAAGGACCACAAGTTGACGTGGGAATACTGTGATGTGCCCCAGTGCTGTAAGGGCTGGCCCTTGGCCACATCCCTCTGCCCAGTCTCACCTCCTGGCCATTTCCTCTACCATTCCCCGTGTCTTCACAGCTGTCTGCTTCAGACCCAGATTTTTAGGAGGGCCTTGGTGGGGAGGGGCCTCCCATGACTGGAACCACGGTAGGATGACAACACTCTGGGCAGGTGCTCACTTCCCACGCATGACCAGGATGGGAGGGGCAGAAAGAAAGAGAAGAACTTGCCAGTTGCTCTTAGCATTTATTAGGCTCTAAACTTCTCTCTCCAGTTGCCTTTATTAATGATTGACCATGAGGTCATAGTGAGCATAGAGGAGGATAGCTTTCATATGTGGCTCCCTAGATAGCAAAGTGCTCTCACTGTGTGCTCCCGACAACGTGGTGACAGGCAGTCCTCCTACGTCCAGCTTACTGATGAGGAAAGCAGCTCAGAAGTCATGTGGCCTGCCCAAGCTCACTGGGCTCTGAGCCACACAGCTGGGGTCTGACACCGCATCCTCGGACCCCACAGCTTGTACTTCTGCTGTGAGCTTTTCCACCTTTCCCACAGAGCCCATTTAACACAAGGGGACTCTGGAGGGGGTTAACACTGGGTTAGTGGAGGGGGTGGAAGACAGAGAAAATTTAAGTTGGCACATTTTGCTAAAAAAAGACACTGAGAATAGATTATTATAAACTTTTTAAAAGTTTATTTATTTATTTTGAAAGAGAGAAAGAGTATAAGTGTGAGAGGAATGGGGACAGAGAGAGAGAGTTTGGAAGAGCATCTAAGCAGACTCCATGCTGTTAGCGAACAGCCCAATGCGGGGCTCCAAACTCACAAACCGTGGTATCATGATCTGAGATGAAGTTGGACACTTAACCAACTAAGCCACCCAGGTGCCCCTCTGTGAATAGATTATTATTACTCAGTTCCTGTGAATGCACGTACCTGCCAGAATGTTTCTCAAGGAACGTATTATTTAACTGGGCAAGTAAGACACAAACCACCAATGAACTCACAGCCAAAGTCCTACATGGTAAGTCCTCAGTGGGCAGGATCAGCAAGCTCATTCAGAGCCTGGTGGGCTGGGAGTGTTAAGAAAGCCTCAAGAGGAGTTGGGATTTCACCTAAGCCTTGAAAAGTGGGCAAAGTTAGTAGATTAAAAAGAAATGGGGAACATTGCCCATTGGAGGAAGTTGCACTGCCGCGTTATTTCTGCAGCCAGGCAGCAGGTGCAGGAAAAAGCCAGGAGTAATGAAACACGGCAGAAAGACCCCCAGTTTGGAGTCTGGCAGGTCTGGGTTCTAATCCAGGTGCCCCTGTGATTTTGGGCAAAAATTTCCCAGACTCTCTGAAGTTCCATGTCATGAGGGTTAAAGGAAGTGTACCTGCGATGGTTGGCATGTACCATGTACTCGACAAATGAAAGCTGTGGTTTTTATTACCATGCAGACTGTCCTCTCACTCTCTGCTAACCTGGAGAAGTGCAGTAAGCCTGTAGAAACTTGGGGTTCCAAGAGAAGAAACCAAGATAGGTGCTCAAGGAACCCCCCGCCAGGGACCACAGGTCTGACGTCCCTTCTCTTTCCTTTCCTCTCCCAGCCACCTGTGGGCTGAGACAGTACAAGCAGCCTCAGTTCCGCATTAAAGGAGGACTCTACGCAGACATCACCTCTCACCCGTGGCAAGCTGCCATCTTTGTCAAGAACAGGAGGTCACCAGGGGAGAGGTTTTTGTGTGGCGGAATACTGATCAGTTCCTGCTGGGTCCTGTCTGCTGCGCACTGCTTGCAGGAGAGGTAGGCACTTCAGAAAAACCCAGTAGGTCTCCCTAGACTCTAAGGCCTTGAACCCAGGCCTGTTAGAAGGAGCCTTACAGTGAGCAGAGCATAAGGCTGTTTCTCCATTAGGTATCCTCCCCACCACCTTAAGGTGGTCCTGGGCAGAACGTACCGAGTGGTCCCTGGAGAGGAGGAGCAGAAATTTGAAGTAGAAAAATACATCATCCATAAGGAATTTGATGACGACACTTACGACAACGATATTGGTAAGATGTCACATTCTCCCCGCTGTGGACGGCACCATACACAGCCACACATGTGCACTCACACCTCTTCCCCCCCCCCACCCTCGCCTCCTCCTTCGTCTTCCTCCCCTCAAGTCAGAAGCAGCCCTTCCCACGTGGCTTATTCCCTTCTTGCTCTTCTCCCAGCACTGCTGAAACTGCAGTCAGACTCGCTACAGTGTGCCCAGGAGAGTGACACTGTCCGCACTGTCTGTCTCCCTGAAGCTGACCTGCGCCTGCCTGACTGGACAGAATGTGAGCTGTCTGGCTACGGCAAGCACGAGGCGTGTAAGTGGAAGGAAGTCTCGGCCCCATCCTGTCTGTCTGCAGGACAGCAGGGCATGCACTTTCTGGTGGAAGAAAAAGCAGTGACGTTCTAGCCCTGGTTCAGGCACTGATGTAAATGTAGGCAAGTTCCCTGCGGACCGAGAACCCCTCACCTGCCTTCCCTACTTCGCAGGGTCACTGTGCAGGCCACGAAGGGTCTGAGTAATACAAGTGCTTTGAAGAGCTTCAGACTTCAGGAAGGTTCTGATAAGAAGTGGAGTGCAGTGATTAGGGGGTGTGGTTCTTTTTTTTTTTTTTTTAAACGTTTATTTATTTTTGGGACAGAGACAGAGCATGAACGGGGGAGGGGCAGAGAGAGAGGGAGACACAGAATCGGAAGCAGGCTCCAGGCTCTGAGCCATCAGCCCAGAGCCCGACGCGGGGCTCGAACTCACGGACCGCGAGATCGTGACCTGAGCCGAAGTCGGAGGCCTAACCGACTGAGCCACCCAGGCGCCCCTAGGGGGTGTGGTTCTTGGACTCTCTGGTCGCGTAGTCCAGAGATCAAATCTGAGATCTGCATCTTGTAGCAGTGTGGCCCAGGATGGGGATTTTTGTTTTACACCGTCCCAAGCCCCTGTGTTCTCACCAGTAACATGGGGGTAGACTTAGCTGCCTCCTTAGACGGTGAGAATGAAATGATAGGTGAAGGCAGTGGTTTTCAACTGGGGTGATTTTGCCCCCCCAGCAGACCCCGGCAATGTCTGGAGGCATCTTTGATCGTCACAACTCAGGATGGAGGTTTATACTAGCATTTAGGGAACAGAGGCCCAGGATGCTGCAGACATCTGCAGTGCCCAGGAGAGCCCCCCTCACATTATCTGGCCCCAACGTCACCAGTGCTACTACTGAGAAACCATGGGCTAAACTGTAAGATTTCTGGCTTTGTCAGTCAAAACAATCTTGACGATTTTGTAGGCGTCCACCTAATATGTGTGAAAGCTCGAGACAAGTTAGCCATTATTAGAAAATTTGGCTTCCTCCCTCCAAAAGGTTTACAAATAACTTTCCCTAAAACCATCGGACATTTTCCCTTCTCTCTTGCAGCTTCTCCTTTCTATTCTGAGCGGTTGAAGGAGGCTCATGTCAGGCTGTACCCAGCCGGCCGCTGCACGTCACAACACTTGTTTAACAGAACCGTGACGAACAATATGCTCTGTGCTGGAGACACACGAAGTGGTGGGAACCAGGCAAACATCCATGATGCCTGCCAGGTAAACACGAGAGTCTCGCCAGAGCCTGAACCCCCCCAAGGGTAAAAGTGTCCCTTGGCCAACAGGCTCCGAACCAAGAAACAAGTTACAGCCAGAACCGGGGGATCTCATCTTGAGGAGGCAGTGGAAGTTCGAGATGAGGGCCTCAAAGAATAACACAATCAGAGAAAGATCAAAGTTACCCAAAGTTATGAAATCTAAACTGCAGGAAATTTCCCCAGTGTCTCTACCGGAAACTCCACCTGGTTCAGGGTTTCCTGTAGGCCCAGGCAATTGATTGACTATTGAAGTGATGGATAAAGCAACACAAATTAAGCAGTTCTTTTTTTTTAATGTTTATTTAATTTTGAGAGAGACAGAGCACAAGCAGGGGAGGGATGGAGAAAGAGAGGGAGACACAGAATCTGAAGCAGGCTCCAGGCTCTGAGTTGTCAGCACAGAACCCGGCACAGGGGTCAAACTCATGAACCACGAGATTGTGACCTGAGCCGAAGTCGGGTCGGATGCTTAACTGACTCAGCCACCCAGGCGCCCCAAATAAAGCAAATCTTGACTTCTGGGGGTGCTGGAGAACTGGGGTCTGCCACGTAGAAGGGGGAGGAGGGGCTGTAGCTTACTAGGAAGGGGGACATGGATGATTTGTGAGAAATAAGTTTTAAAAACTCTTATTCAGCCCTAATATGAGGTTTTTAGCCTGGGAAAGCAAACTATTTCAGGTTGTCTGTGTTGGCATCCTTATCAGAGTTAGTACTTCTCTTTCGTGATAATGAGGGACTGGGTATGGGACACAGACCAACCTGTGGCATTAGGACCTAAATATAACCAAGGCACAGTTATTGATGAGACATTTTCAAACCTACAGTGTGTCAGGCTCTCCATCGAGGGCCTGGGGGTTGGAGGGGAAACAAAAAGAAGGAAGCAGGGCTCTTGCATCAAAGACTTTGTGGGCTTTGTTCTTATAAGGTAATCATATCAGCCTCTGCCCTCAGTTCCTTGACAACCTTTGTCTCTTTCTGAATGATTTCTTCAGAAACCTCAGCTGTACCCCTGGCTCAACAGTCATAAAAAGTTGTATGCAAAGTGAAAATATGATCTGCAAGCTTCAACTTAAAAACAAAAACAAGAAATTATTTTGGTTCAATAAGACGGTAACAGCCAATTACCCAGAGTCTTACAAAATGTCATATGTCGTTCTCAGAGTTCTTCATGCTCTCTCCCAATTAATTCCTATAATAACCTCATATGGTAGCTAGCATGAAGTCTATTTTACAGAATATTGAATATTGAATACAGAATAAGAATATTGAAGCACAGTGAGTCTAAGCCCACACAGCTAGTAAGTGGGAGAGTTAAAACCAGGGTTGTGGCCTGAAATGTCTGAGCAATTATCTCAATTCTACTTTGCAATGTAGAACCTAATCCCCTACAGGATCAAGATCTTTGAGACAACAATTTCCCTCTCTGAGCTAAGTACTTTGAAGAATATGATATTAGCACTACAATATTAACCCTAACTTCCCCCTAAAGAGTCTGTGTGTTGTGCAAACTGACCTGTTCTCTCTTTTGCAGGGTGACTCAGGTGGCCCCTTGGTGTGTATGAAGGACAACCACATGACTCTAGTTGGCATCATCAGCTGGGGCCTTGGCTGTGGGCAGAAAGATGTTCCAGGTGTATATACCAAGATTACTAATTACCTAGACTGGATTCAAGACAATATGCTACCATGACCAAGGACTCCCAGTTCCCTGACATCATGGGAGGAAGCCCCAGCTTCCTCCACTTCAGAAGACACACCAAGTCGGCGTGCTTCTTCACAGAGATGAGCCATAACACAGTACAAGTGGGTGGCGGGTGGGGGGAACCGATAGGAGAGGGGAGAGGATAGGTTTTCACAGGTACTTCCCATTTTAGAAGTTTCCAGGGGCTAAGATTGGATTTCAGACTGGAGTCTGTCAGCTGAGAAGACAGATAAAAGCCAACCCCTCCTGGAATACGACCATCTAGGGCAGAAGAGAGGTAGACCAAAAGCCCCACCTCCTGGTCTGTCAACATGTGAAGTGCTGGAAATGGGACCACAGAGATGAAAGTATGTCTCAGTAGTAAAAAAACAAAAACAAAAACAAAAAACAACCCATCATCTAGATCCTTCAGGAAGGAAGGATTGCTTTAGAAATGGAATGTCTATTTATACCCACAAGGAAGCCCAAAACGAGCCTGCTAATACGGGATGGGCTGGCTGGCCAGATCATGTCCTCAACATCTTTTAAATCCAGTGTTTGGCTTTTCCCTTTCTCCACTCTACAGCTCTTGGAAGGAAATCCTTTTGTGGATAGTGTAAATCTTTTTTCTGTATAAACTTTATAATAAAACAGGAGACTTGTATCATTTTAATACCTGACAAACTAGGCTTTAGTATATTTATATCAATCCATTTTCATTTTTACTTTGTTGCCACACCCCTGTATTATACTGTGCTGAGATAATAAATTCAGATATATTTTTCACATATTTTCCCAAATCAGAGTGGAGTAATATTGTTACGTTGGCAGTATCTCACGGCTTATTTATTCTTGTCATTCATGGTCACATCTTTAAAATCATTTCGAATATTTCTTTTCATTCATCCGACATATACAGAATACTTTATAATGTACTAGTGATGGGCTCTTGGAATGGTGGTGGGGTCCGGAGCTGATGGCCAAGAAAGAAATCTTGAGACATCTTGGATGCAAAAAGGTGATTCTTAAAGCACAGACACAGGACCCCATGGGCAGGAAGAGCTGCCCTGGGACCCTGAGGAGAGACTGATTACCTACTTGGGAGTTGGGGGAGGTAAAGTCAAGGGGAAGTTTCCAAAGGGATTTTCATATGCTAAAGAAGACTCCCAGGCTACTGGAGGCCTAGCTATTGTCAAGCTAAGATTGTTTTTCCCTCTAGCAAAGCATTTAGACAGTAGGGGGTTCCTGAAGAAATGTTCTAGTCTGCCTGCCTCAAGTATTTGTCAATGGGCTGCAGGTTATAAGGAAATTTAATTTATCTACCATTTCCTTCTGCCTTTGTTTCCCACATCACTAGGTGTTGTGGACAGTAAAAAGGGGGAAGAAGGCAGTTCTTGGTTTGACAGGGAAATAAGGTACTTAAAGAAATACCAAGGATAGGGGCACTTGGGTGGCTCAGTTGGTTGGGCATCTGACACTTGATTTCTGTTCAGGTCTTGATCCCAGGGTTGTTAAGATCAAGCCTCTTTCTCCCTCTGCTCCTCTCCCTGGCTCACACATGCTTGCTCACTCTCTAAAAATAAAAAAGAAATACCAAGGTAGAACAGAGTTGGGTCACAAACCGGCAGAGAGAAACTTACTGGCATTCAGTTGCATTAAGGAATCTTAAGGAAAAAACAGGTAGGGCTTTTAAAAGTTGGCCAAGATTTGGGGCGCCTGGGTGGCTCAGTTAAGTTTCCGACTTCAGCTCAGGTCATGATCTCGCTGCTAGTGGGTTGGAGCCCCGCATTGGGCTCTGTGCTGACAGCTCAGAGTCTGGAGCCTGCTTCAGATTCTGTGTCTCCCTCTCTCTCTCTGTACCTCCCCTGCTCGCACTCTGTCGCTCTCAAAAATAAACAAAATATTTTTTAAAAAATTGGGTAAGGTTTAGACTCGTGGAGAGGGGTGGGCAAGGGACTCTTGCAGCAAGGAATGTCACTGCATGAAAAGATAAAGATCTGGAGAGCAAAAAGAGCAGTGGGAGTAGGGAGAGGATTTTGTACAGGTTGTCAGAAGTGAAGTTCATGAAGAACACAGGTAGGAATTTAGATGACGGTGCTTTGAATGCCAGGCAGTTTTGGACTTCATTCTGTAGGCAGCACAGAGCCACCGGGGTTTACGTGTAACAGGAATGATGAACTGAACAGAGCCGGGGAAAATGAACCACGAGGTGGATGGAATGATAGCAGACTGGGCAGGGAGGCTCCGTGGCCAGCAAGCACAGCAGTAGGAAGGAGAAGCGAGGGGAACCAAAGCATGACCTCCCTAGCATAGCGACATCCCACTGTTGGGCAGACGAGAGAGGCTAGTACTTGGACCATTTTCTTCCCATCCCATTTAGCTTTCCCTGTCATCAGAAAGAATGGACTCCCAGACCAGTCCATGTGACTTAAGTAATGTTGTTTTCTGTTTCTCTTAGATTATTTTCTTAACTAGAGATGCGACTCCTATTCCTGGCTGCAGCCTGCCAGATTTTATCACCACTGACATCCCAGATCCCAGAATAAATCTGAGATGCCTGCCCTTGGGTATGTGCCGACAGCTTCCTGGAGAGGAGAAAAAAAGGTCTCTTGAAAGGCTGTTAGAACTGCTCAGTTTAGACGTTCTTAGAAGCACATAGTTTCAGCTCACAAAAGCAACCCTTTAAAGCCCAGAACTTAATTTAGAGAAGGAGAAAAACAGACACACAAACAAAAAACCACCACTTCCCTGAAATGTTCAAGTCCCTGGAGCAGTTGAATAAATGCAGATCACAGAGACTGAAGTCACAGATTTCTCAACTTTAGACTGCCCGCTACTTCCCTGTACAAGGGGCAGGTTTTGTTTTAGATCAAAGTGTACCTCAGCCATTTTAGAGAAACACTGCTTGAGGACAGCAATAGGAGACTCCCAGCTCCCACATCTCTGCCAGGAATCCAGGTGGTTTCAGGCCCTCCCCTTTGCATGACAAGCTTTTTTGCAGAGGGTGAATGAAATATGAACTGAAGCAGTAAGGCCTTGATGGGGTGGGCCAAGTTAAAGGCCCCAACATTCCTTTGGATGAAGTCCTAGCAACGGCCAACTTGGATGAAGACAATTGCTCACAAGGGGCCACTGACTGAGCTACAGGGCAGAGTACCAGTCCTGCAAAGAGACCCCTTTGAATTATACTAAAATACATTCAAAGAACAACAACACATCATTTCCCAGCGTAGGTTAGGAAATTCAGGGTAAAATGTCTGGAACTTCTTAGGCCATGGAACAACATATAAGGGGAAATTAAATAGTTCCTTATCCCCAGCTGGCTAATAAAGCAAATAGACGCTAACAGACCTGAAGAACAAAATTAAGAACAAAGATTATTAGATAGCTGTGCAATACATTTAAGTGGGCAGCGACTTAGAGAAACTCAGATGACAGAAATAGCCACCCTTCTAGAGCCCAGATCTAAAGTCTGGTGATCACAGAGTGTCGTAAACTTCTGGTTCCACGTCTAACTTCAAAAGCCAAAAACTCACACAATCCAGTACTTGGTATCTTGGGGGGAGGTTTAAGAGTTTCAAATTCAATTCCCCTTTTAAAATTCTAACAATTAAAAAAATTAATCCCATCCTGGCATGGCGTCGCCACCTACTGGCCACAGAGGAAAGTACAAGTTTTACAAAATTCACCATGGTGCAAACAGGACTGCCAGACCAAGGGCAAAAGACATATCAAAGACTAAGGCAGATGGGATGGAGTTTAATAAACACCAACCACTGTGGTTTGCGAACAGAAATAAGTCCTCTTCATGGCCAGGAGGGATTTACAAAAGGGTATCAGTACAGATATGGGATAACAACCAGTATCCATACTTCACAAAGACTGCCAATGACTTATCTTCCAAGAAATCCCTATCACAATTAAGATGTCTAGGACCTGGGGTGCCTAGATGGCTGGCCAGGTGAGCATCTGACTCTTGATTTCAGCTCAGGTCATGAGTTCCCCTAGTGTGGTGAGACTGAGCCCTACATCAGGCTCTGCTTTCAGTGTGGAGCCTGCTTAAGATTCTCTCCCCCCTCTACCACTCTCCCGAACTCACTCTCTAAAATGTAAAAAAAAAAAAAAAAAAAGATGCTTAGGACCTTGAAGCCCTGTTTCATGCCTGAACTGACCAACATAAGGTCAAGAGAGCAGAGAAAGCACTAGAATAGCCATCAGCAGCTTGAATGGTTTTGTCTTTTCCACACTGGGGAAAACATGATCTCAACCTTTGCTTTTACAACCTTAAAAATGACATTATATCAACATCTCCTATTTCCAGAGGTAACTAGAAAATCACACTATAACATATGGCTTTAGGCCTGCTGGTTGAAGAGACAGAAATCATAAGATCCTCCCTAAATTGATTTATTTCTTAGTGCTTCTACTGAGGCCTACCAGGCATAGCACCACTGCTAGTCCTGATAACAAAACACTTAGGACATAGAGGACTGGTAAAACTGAACTTTATTAAGACTTAAGCATCGGAGATACTTCCACGTAAGACACATATTTTGGAATTGAACAGCTCGATCACAACACCCTGCACTAGTTAATGTTAACACACTGCTGGATGGTAGCAGTAATGTTCTCCACTGGGCTCCAGAGGTCTGCTACACAGGTGACATGTTACTTCATATGCCAAGGCCCGCAGGTCCCATACCCTACATACTCTACTTCTCCTCAAGTTCTTCCCTTGAAATTAGGGTGAGCTGTCCATGAGGAAATTTAGCAGCTGGATTTATAAAGCTAAAAATATCCAGGAACCAAGACTGGTTGTTTCCTATGACCTAGGAAACCTTAAAATCCTTCAGAGCCCTCAGGAGAAGTAATTCCAAGTATTCTGGGATCACAGAGGCAGAGATGTTTCCCCTACCTTGCCAGGGGTGTATATAGGACATAGTAGTTCAGGAAAATTCTGGAGTGATGGACTATGAACACATCTGTTTGCATACAACATGATTTATCCCAGAGGAAAACCACAAAGCAGCATTACTCTGCAGCAAAAACAAGTCCAGGAAGTAGGGAGATAAAACTAGCAAAACAAAATTACTTAAATATTTAGAAACAGGACTTTAGAGAAAAATTATATGGTTTGAAGAGTATAGGTCTTCATTTTTCCCCACGCATGAAGCAGAGCACAGTATCACTCCTTAAGCTATAGCAGTAAGAATTTAAAAACCTGTCTTTTATATAAATATTTAAGTGGTTAATATATATATCGAACTAGAGTAAAAATTACCCACTGGGAAAGTCTGAGGTACTCCCTCAGTTGCCATGTTCCTTAAACTGGGTTACACATGATCAGCATGGCCCATCTTCCTTCAACATCAGTTTTATTCAAAGGTTTAGGGAATTTCTTTTTGCCTTGAAACAAAGATGGATAGGTAGGTATATATATTGTTGATAAATCTATTACAGTCCAGCGCAGAAGACTCCAGGGAAATCAACTTTACTGAGCAGCTTCCAGGATGAACCATACCCCTTGACGGTAAGCTTTCTTTTTTTACTTAGGGTTACTGCTGGAAAAGTTTCAGACAGCAAGGCTTAGACTCCAGCACCAGTCTAGCACTGACAAGAGTAAATAGGGAGTCACCACTGGGTTACAGCTGTGATGTACTTCACGAGGAATGAGTTGGCCACCTACACTTCAATACTGTGACACACAGAATCTGGCTGCCCTGGGGATTATGGGATTGGCTTTTCTGAAACTGTCCTTGTGGAACAGGAAAAAGGCTGGTGAATTCTGTGATATGAGAATTCTTCTGGGTTAGGGAAAGGGGCATTTCAGGTCACTTTCTCACTGCAGACGACAGGCCAGGTGCTAAAGGCTAACAGTCGTTAGTATCTGACAACTGGTCAGATAGTGGCAGTCTTCAAAGGAAAATCTGATTCTAATGGAGTCTTCCATGTCATTAGCGGACCCGAATTTAAGAAGTTTCCAGTTCACTTCTAGAAGTACTAGTAATTTTTTTATATGTATATCAAAGTAGAGGGATCAGAAAGAAACCAACTCAACTCTATTCTTTCCAACCGTCCTCCCGGTGGGGCTTGACTGCTCCCCCGCCCCCCAGCTCTCGTCTGAGCACGTGTGCTCACACGTCTTTACTACCACTTCCTTTCTTCTCCCTCAAATTCAGACCCTTTGCTGGCCTTCCCTTGACTAGCATTCATTTTATTCCAAGCTTTCTTTCCTTCTTTCTTATCTTTCTCTCCACCTTAAACAACAAACAGAAGTCGTTCATTGACTTTAGAGAAGTAAAGCCAAGCAAGTAACAAATGCTAGTCCTTTTCTATGGTAACCATGTTCAAAATAGTTCAATATGGCATTAGGTATCTCTACCCTCTGTCACACAGCTCTTCTCTCAGAACTGAGTTGGTGCTGATTGTGTTTGACTTCGGTCCGGTTCTCCCTGGCAACCCTTCTCTCCCTTGATTAGCTCTACGGCACTGCAGGCTAAGGAAAAAAGGGAGTGGGTGGGTCCAAAAGGGGATACTGACCTAGGAGACAGGCTGATTACTTTTTACTTTTAGACAAGTAAGAAACAAAAAAGCATTAGTGAATGTTCTTTTTGCAAAACTCTCCCTTCAGGTTCGAACTTGGAATTTTCCAGCTTTGGTCATGTATTTTATGCCCTTAAAGGGTTTGTACTTTTCCCCATACATATCCAGACGATTCACCTTGAGTCCTGGAAGGAAAACATAAGCACTATTCAAAAGAAGCATGTAGCGTATCTGTCTAAATTCATTTCAATTCAGAGATCAGTGGGATAGAGATAGCTATAACAGTGAACCAGAAAAATAATAATAATTTTCCCTTATTTATTTCACTTTTCTGAGGCTCACAGATTTGTCACTCTTGGCCCATACACTGATAATAAAAAATTGCTCCAACAAGAAGCTATCCTATTAGAAGACCGGTTTCTAAAGTGGAAAGGGCAGAAAGTTATATGCAGATGAAAGGAGGATAAGGAAAAAATAAGACCACTCTATGTTTTTGTCCAGCTATTGGACAGAATACATGAATTAACGAAATTAATAATGAAATAAAGCATAACTCAATAAATGCATTAATAAATGAGTGTTTCCTGTAAGTATTCTCACTGCATTAAGCAGAACATATTTTATACTGTATAGGTCTCTAACATTTATGATGAGTTTCTAATTTAAGTGAATGCTAATCACTTAAATTAGATAAGTTTTGTTGGTAAAGAAAAATAGGAACTTCATATAAAGCTGAAGTCATCTCCTATCTATCTTACTTACATGGCTGTTCTAAGGATTAAATAATAAAACAGATGACAAAGGCTTAAAACACTGCCTGGCACATAGTAAATGCCCAGTACATGGTAACTATTACTATCATCATCATCCTAAGACAGGTGTAGACTACAGTGGGCTGACTTGGGTTCCACATGTTCATAAAAGCAAATACGAAAGTCTTCTGAAACTGGGGGGATGGAGGGGAAATTATTCTTTTCAGTGACCAGCTGAGAATGCAGAAGCCTTCCCATGCTAAAACCCTTTGAACCCCAAACTGACAACCCTAGGATGACTCAAAACCTGCTGGGGAACGCCCTGTCCACCTACACTGTTTCCTTCTCAACTGCGTCTTAGACGTTTTTGGTCAGGTCCCTTAATCCAACTTCAGAAAGTAAGGATTATAGATTTCCCCCAGAAATGCTAGGAAGATTTTACTCCAGATTACCTATCAGCTAATGAAACCAAACTCTGTAAACAGGGAGTCAGCAGAAGACTTTCTGATGTCTGCGTCCTAGTGGAGAAAGCCACTTCTGTTCTCATCAAGCCACTGAAGCCAAGAATCACTTACCAGAAATGGCCAGCTGCTGGATCTTAAATTGCAGGTTAATTGTGGGGTTCTCATCTGGTTTGGAAGCTCCAGCCTGAAGACTCATGGTCCCCTTCAAACTTGGTAGCTTTTGGGGATTTATCTTTCCTACATCCCAAGACAGCATCTTCAAAGAAAAAGAAAGAAGTTACAGTGGAAGCCGTCATTTGAGGTGGCTGATCTCTAACCTCAGGTATCTGTTCACAGTATTACAAGCAGCCTCTAAACTGGCTTTCAATAGAGAAAACTATTTGTCACCATAAATTATCTCAAGGAAAAAACGATGTCCCTCTGATCGAGCTCCCCTTTCAACAAGCTGGAAAGTCTATTGGAGAGCTCCTGCATAATGACTTCTATTTAACATCAGCAATTCAAAACTTCCTGCTTATTCTCCTCCTACCTTGGTAACTGGGTCAAATGTATGTGTCCCCTGAGATGGAGTGAGGCTCATATTCAGGACCCCTTTGGGCATCTGGCTGGTGACAATCACTCCCTCTATGGTCTTCCCCATAGTCTGCTTCGGTCCCACCGTTATTTCAAAGCGTCCAAGTGAACTACTATCCCGGAAACTGATGTTATGTTTGACATACACTGGAATTGCCACCAGACTGGAAAAGGGAGAGATGAAAAACCAATTTCATTACTATACTGGAAACAATGGCAACATTTTCTCATTTTATCCTAAGTGCTTTTTTTGCCTCATTGAGGATTAAATAAAGCAATCTAGCGCTTAAGAGAAAGTTAGTGCTCATTAAGTTTGCGGCTGCTATTTTTGTTGTTGTTGTATGTCTAAACAAGAACTTTTTTTCTCAAATTGGAATCTGAGTACACCTGTATTCAATCCCCCTAACCCAAAAGAGTGTTAAATTATCCTATGAGAAACCATAAAAGGCAGTCATTTTTGGTCTTGAACATTCTCTTTAATATCTTGTCTAAGGACTTTTAAGTATTATTACCTACTTCTTTACTCCTTATATTAAAAAATAAACACAGGAAAAAAACCCAGTAATCTTTAATTTTTTTTTCTTTTTGTAAAGCTAAGACGCTGTCTAGTAAATAAACTAAGTCTTCCAATGACTGAATAAGATAACAAAAATCAAAGAGTATACTAAGCCTACTATGAGAAAGGCATTACAGATCAAAATTAGGAGTCACCGTATTTCTGTGTTTTACTTTACAACATGTGACCAATAATTATCTGTACTTGGGAGAGTAACATGCATACCTCATGGACCTTTGATAGTATCTCGGGAGTGCCTTTACCTGACTTTCTCTGATCCTCACAAAAACCCTATGAGGTATGGTAGGTTGTCACAATAGGACAGAACAGGAAACAGAAATCACAGATTAATACCAAAGCAATAACAGTTTTTAACATCTATTAAACACTCCTGTGTGCCAATACTATGCTAAGTGTTTTAGTTCCATTACCTTGTTTAATAAGTATGAAGTAGGTACTGCTATTGTCCTGTTTTTCTAGATAAATAATGATGTCCTTATACTTCACTAAGATTAAGTAATTTGCCCAAGGTCATGTATCATAAGTACTAAAGATGGGATTTAAGTGCAGGCAGACTGAGTCCAGAGTCTTTGCTCTCAAGCACGCAGATATTTTCCTAAGTTATTTATTCCAAATCACATAGGAAAGTATTGGTGGCTCTGAGGTGTCATAGCTCTTTTCAGTGTGTATATCTTCTACTACACACCTTCTAAAAGTCCTTAGACAAGACAGGGGCACCTGGGTGGCTCAGTCAGTTGAGCATCCAACTTTAGCACAGGTCATGATCTCATGGTTTCTGAGTTCAAGCCCCGCATCGGGCTCTCTGCTGTCAGCTTGTCAGCACTGAGCCTGCTTCAGATCCTCTGTCCCACCCCTCCCCTGCTTGTATGCTCTCTCTCAAAAAAAATAATAAAACATTTAAAAAAATAAAAAAATAAAAATAAAAGTCCTTAGACAAGATATTAAAGAGAATGTTCAAGACCAAAAATGACTGCCTTTTATAGTTTCTCATAGCATAATTTAATGCTCTTTTGGGTTAGGGGGATTGAATATAGGTGTACTCAGATTCCAATTTGAGAAAAAAAGTTCTTGTTTAGGCATATAATAACATCAACAAAAATAGCAGCAGCAAACTATGAGCACTAACTTCCTCTTAAGCACTATTTAGATTGCTTTATTTAATCCTCAAACAAGGTACTTTTTTCATTTTCCACTTAGGGGATAAGAAAACAGACACAGAAAGGTTAAGCAACTCACCTGAGGTTACCCGATTAGTTAAGTACAGAAGCTGGAATTTGAACCCAGGTAACTCCATAACCTGAGTCCTTAATCACTACGGATACTGTTTCCACATATATACATATACACAGATTCTGTTCTTAATTATAAGGGCTGCTTACTTCTGTGCACTGACATGGTAAGAGAGCAGGCGGAAGTTTCCATCAGGAGGAATGAAGGAGAGGATACGCTCAGATTCCCAGCGCTTGAAACGGACACAAGGATGGAAGCTGACATCATCCAACAACCTGGGATTCTGTAGTTACCGGGCAAGGAAAAGCAAGAAGTAGGAATTAAACACCCACATTTCTTTCAGGAAAGTCATTCAGATGTTTTTATTTAAACACATGCACACAGAAATTCTGTAGCTACTTATAGAAAATTCAAGCCTGATATAAACTTTGTAGTTGTCCTTATTTCTTATTGTTCCATTCCATTCTCACCACTGTCTTTCCAGAAACAGTTAATTTCCCATCCCAAGATGTGAACCTGTGGTTCAGGATTTTACCATGAAGGAAAGCGTAAGGTCTGGCATTCCAGTCAGCTTGACACAGGCATCAATCACCCCCTGGATCTCAGCAGTAATTGTGGAACCTGAGATAGGAACAAAACAAAGAGAAAGTAAGAAGCTATTCGACGCTTCTCCGTCCTTCCCAACGAACTTACTTCCTCCCTACCACCTTCTTTAACTTTCTCTTTTCCTTCCCAACTTTTTTCTTCTCCCTCCCTCCCTTTCTTCTTTCCTTCTGTCCATCTATCCAGTTCATCTACCTAATCCATTGATCCATCCTTCCAAACATTTATCAGCTGCATATCAAGTATGAGACACTAGGATGAAGCAATGGGGATAAAAGATTAAAGAGACAATTAGCTTAAAGAAGTTTTCATTCTAGCCCCAGAATCAAAAAGGGTGTCATCATAACCAATGGTTCAGAAAACGTCATAGCAGAACCTGCTCTCCCTAAGGTCCGCAATGAGCTCTGCTGCTCAATCAAGTGGGCACTTTTGGTCTTTATCCCACAGGACCTGTCTGCAACATGCCATTTTTGACCACTTCTTCCTTTGTAAAACACTCCTTTCTTCTAACCTCGCCTAGTTTTCTGTTTTTCTAGCTCCTCTTCCTCTGTGCTTTCTGTAGGCTTCTCTTTCTTTGCACATCTTTTGAATGCTGATGTGTTTTCACAATTCTGAACGTCTCTTTTCTTTCACTCAACATGGTCTCCTTGAGTTACTTCACCTACTTCCCAAGGCTTTGATTGTCATTAATGGCCAAATATAGCCTACTCTTTTTTCAGGTTCACAGTCTCACTCCTGCCAAACTAGACAGCTTTACCTGCATGTCATGGAGGCACTTCAGACTCTATACATCAAAAGGTGAGCACATCAGCTCCATTCCTCCATCTGCTCTCCTATTTTCCTTCTTTTTAAAAAAAATTTTTTTAATGCTTATTTATCTTTGAGAGAGAGAGACAGAGCACAAGTGGGGGAGGGGCAGAGAGAGGGAGACACAGACTCTGAAGCAGGCTCCAGGCTCTGAGCTGTCACCACAGAACCTGATGTAGGGCTTGAACTCACAAACCACGAAATCATGACCTGAGCTGAAGTCAGACACTCAACAGACTGAGCCACCCAGGTGTCCCCTATTTTCTTTATGATGGTACCATCTAACCTGCTGCTTAAGTCAGAAACATACATGCATCCTTGACTAATTATATTTCTTCAGTGCTCATATCCAATCAATTATCAATTCCTCTCTTTTCTGACTTCTGTCTCTTACATCTATTCATTCCTTTCCTTCCTGACCACCATTATGGAATCTATATTTTGTGCCTGGACTTCAGCTGGCAGCCTCCTGGTTTCCCTGCCTTCAGTTGAAGCCACTCTTCACACTGCAACTAGACTGATAGTTTTCAACTACAAATCTGAATCAAGTCACTCCCCAACTTAAAACTCTTCAATTGCGGGGCACCTGGGTGACTCAGTCGAAATCATGACTCTTGATTTCAGCTCAGGTCATGATCTCACAGTTCGTGGGTTCGAACCCCACATTGGGCTCTGTGCTGACAGTGTGGAGCCTGCTTGGGATTCTCTCTTTCTCTCTCTCTCTCTGCCCCTCCCCTGCTCGTTCTCTCTCTCTCAAAATAAATAAATACACAAACCTTAAAAAAAAACAAAACAAAAAACCTCTTCAATCACTCCCAATGGTTCTCCTTAAAATGGCATGCAAGGCATGCTAACTATCTACCTAGTTGTTGTGTACTTTTTTTGTGTGGGAAAACTTCTACTTAAATGCAAAAATCTTAGATGTATGACTCAGTAATTTTTAAATATGTATACACCCCATGCAAATACCACCCACATCAAGATACAGAACCTTTTTTTTCCCGTTTTTAGTTATGCCTTTATTCACCTTTGTTATAATATATTTGTTAACAATATACTTGTTTTAAAGATCCTACAGACTGACCACCCATTAATGTAGAATATATGTCACCCCTCTCCACCTGGCAATCTTTTTTTTTTTTAAAGCAGAATTTCTTCTAGGAATCTTACTGATCACACAGTAGTTACAAGAATGTCAGATATAAGAATGTATACAGTCTAAACAAGACAGGCTGATTCAGAATTTACAGGTTGTAAAAATATACGTGTCAAGGGGCGCCTGAGTGGCTCAGTTGGTTAAGCATCCGCCTTTGGCTCAGGTCATGATCTTGCGCTTTGTGGTTCGAGCCCCATGTCGGGCTCTGTGCTGACAGCTCAGAGTCTGGAGCCTGCTTCAGATTCTGTGTCTCTCCATCTCTTGGCCCCTCCCCTGCTCATGCTCTGTGTCTGTCTCTCAATAATAAATAAACGTTAAAAAAAAAAACAACTAAAAAAATATACATGTCAAAAGTTAGCCATATGGACAGATGCATACAGGGGAAGAGATGATGGGAGGTTGGGGATCGAGGGCCCTGTGCAGTAACACTGCCTTTTCCTCCTCCACAGTAAATAACTTTAGACACAGAACCTTCTTAGCATCCCAGCATGCTCCTCTTGCATCCCCATGCTAGTTCTGACTTCTGTTACCTTTGATGAAGTTGTACCTGTTTTCAAACTTCATATAAATGTATATAACTGTATATAATCTTATGCATCTATCTTTTTTACTCAACAATGTAAGATTCATTCATGTGCTGGATATATGGATTATTCATTCTTTTTCATTACTACACAGTACTTTCTTATGGGACCATATTGAAATTTGTGTCCTGTTACTGGTGGACATTTGGGTTATTTCCAGTTCTGGTCTAATATGAAAAGTTGCTGCCTACTTAGTTTTAAAGCCTCATTACTTTTTTTTTTTAATGCCTCTCAATGCATTCATGCTGAACTACTTTATTTCCCAAAAATATTTTACTCACCTTAAAGTGTTTGCACCTACTTTGTTCCCAAATCCCTGAAGGTCTTAATAACTTCCATTCATTCTACTGATAAAGCATAAACACTATCAGCTCTCTTTACACTTTGCTCTGGATGGGTGGGATACATCGCTTATATTCTGCCTTTTTACCTCCCTCTTCCTCATTAGACTCTAAATAAGCTTCTGCAGCCATAAACTCTCACTTTCTTTCTTTCTGGCCTCTTTTGTCTCCTTTGTTTGTAGAACCTCATCATTGTCAACAACAAAATAACATCACAATCACGATCACTGTCAATAACAATAGCTACAATAAAGTCAGGTCATAAAGAGGTCCAGAACTTTGTGTATTGAACACAATTCAGGATTAAGGTTTTGAAAAGACTTTGCTGCAGAATTTAGAAATTATTAGTCAAAAAATGTTGAAATCATTATTGAACCAAAAGCCAGTGGCCACCACCCACATTTACATAACAAGAATCTCTAAAGGCTTGTCATGGCAAAGATGTAGACCCCCTCTATTTTGACCGACTACCAATTGTCCCTGTAAATGACATATCTTTATTCATTATTAACAAAGAATTGTTGTTTTCCTACATGTGTGGGAAGGGGATATTATAGGTCGCTATTCAGTAACTTAATTACTGGGTTTCCTTTCCTTTTTGAGAATTTCTGTATCTCATCTTCAAATATGTATTTGTTGTCTTTTCATTTGCAATTCATTTCTTCTTCCCTTGCTCATTTCCAGGAATCCTTAGCCTTTTCTTTCTCCACATAATTCTCATGTATGACATCCTCACAGTAGCGATACCTCCCATTACACACCACTGTCATTATTATTATTACACTATTATCAGCAAAGATTCTCAATGAGAAGGGGACTGTGTGACCTGGAATATTCCTTCACTGTATCTTGTTCATGATCAAATATCCATTAGTCAGCACTGTGCTACAACATAACAGGTTTTTGATAAGCATTTGTTGAATGAGTGAGTTCACTAATGTGAAAAGAACTTTCTACAAATTTCTAAGCTCTAGGACATATTGCTGTAATTCAGAATAGATAGAAAAGAAGGCTCCCTGAATTTTAGTGATTACAATGTCAGTTCTGCCATCAGATTTGGGAGTCAAATACATTCAAAAGGAAATCTAAAAGAGATTCGTTTGCTACTTTTTTTACTTAAGAGGACAAGATCTAGAACACCATTAAAGAACAATTTTTTTATTTAAGAGGATAAGATCTGTAACACCAACAAGCATTGGTCTGCATCATATTATTTTGAATTGCCATTTTCAGCCTTATTGAGGTATAATTAACAAAAACTGTATATAATCAAGGTATACAACTTGATATTTTGATATATATACATTGCGAAATGATCACCACAAACAAGTTAATTAACATATTAATTAGCAAATTTCAAGTATACAATACATATTATGATGAGGTGATGGATGTGTTAATTTAACTAGATGGGGGAATCCTTTGAAATGAATACATACAGCAAATCACTACAATATACATTTTAAATATCTTACAATTTTATTTGTCCATAATACCTCAATAAAGCTGAGAAAAAGTATAAAATGCAGTATTAACTATAGTCATTGTGCTGTACATTTCCAGAATTTACTCATCTTGCATAACTGAAACTCTGTACCCTTTGACCAAATATCTCCCCACTTCCCCCACCCACTAGCCCTTAGTAACACCATTCTACCCTCTGCTTCCATGAATTTGACTATTTTAGATTGTACAGATAAGTGAGACTATGCAGTGTTTGTCTTTCTCTCTCTGGCTTATTTCATTTAGCATACTGTCCTCCAGGTTTATCCATGTTGCAAATGGCAGAATTTCCTTCTTTTCTTGTGACTGAATAACATGCCTGTGTGCATGTCTATCTCACATTTTCGTTATCCATTCATCCATCAAAAGACATTTAGGTTGGCTATTGTGAATAATGCTGCAATGAACATGGGAGTGCAGATACCTCTTCGAGCTAATTCTTTCATTTCCTTTGGATACACCCAGAAGTGGGAAAACTGGATCACGAAGTAGTTCTATTTTTTATTTTTTTGATGGTTTTCCATGAATGTACCAATATACATTCCCACCAACAGTGTACTAGGGTTTTCTTTTCCCCACAACACTACTAACACTTATTGTCTGCCATTTTGATACTAGCCATTATAACTACTGTGAGGTGATATCTCATTGTAGTTTTGATTTCCCTAATAATTAGTGACGTTGAGCACCTTTTTATACATCTATTGGCCATCTGTATGTCTTTGTTTGATAAATGTCTAGTCAGATCCTTTGCCCACTTTTTAATCAAGTTATCTGGTTTTTTTTGCTATTGAGTTTTGTGTGTTCTTTGTATATTTTGGTTCTAACCCCTAATCTGATATATGGTTTCCAAATATTTTCTCTAACAGGTTGTTTTTTCACTCTGTTGACTGTTTTTGTTGTGCAGAAACTTTTTAGTTTTTGTCTATTTTTGCTTTTTGTTGCCTTTGCGTTTGGTGTCAAATCCAAAAAAAATCATTGCCCATACAAGTGTCAAGAAGTTTTCCCCTACCCCACCCCCCAAAAAAAGAAGTTTTTTCCCTATGTTTTCTTCTAGCAGTTTTATGATTTCACATCTCACATTTAAGTCTTTAATCCATTTTGAGTTGATTTTTTTTTTTTTTTTTTTTTTGGTGTGAGGTAAGGATCCAATTTTATTCTTTCACATATAGATATTCAGTTTTCCCTGCATCATTTAATGAAGAGACTATCCTTTCCCCATGGTACAATCTTGGCTCTCCTGTTGAAGATCAGTTGACTGTAAATGTTTAAAAATCAGTTTTTTAGAAGATATTTTTTAAAGACTGCCCCTCACAAGGACTAACCAATTCTTTGTTTTTTTAATTAAAAAAATATTTTTTTAATGTTTATGTAGATTTTGAGAGAGATAGAGCATGAATGCGGGAGGGGCAGAGAGAGAGACACACACAGAATCCGAAGCAGGCTCCAGGCTCTGAGCTGTCAGCACAGAGCACAACGCAGGGCTCAACCTCATGAACTGTGAGATCATGACCTGAGCTGAAGTTGGGCGTTCAACCAACTGAGCCAACAGGAGCCCCTAAAAGATATTTTTTGAATGTTTATTTATTTTGAGAGAGAGCACGAGTGGAGGATGGGCAGACAGAGAGAGGGAGAGAGAGCATCCCAGGCTCCATGCTCAGTGTGGAGCCTGATGCGGGCTCAATCTTATGAACCATGAGATCATGACCTGAGCCAAAATCAAGAGTGAACGCTTAACCAACTGAGCCACCCAGACGCCCCATTTATTTCTGAGCACTCTATTCTGTTTCACTGGTCTATGTGTCTACTTTTATGTCAGTATAATACTATTTCAATTACACAGTTTTGTAATATATTTTGAAATCATGAAGTATGAAGTCTCCAGCTTTGTTCTTCTTGCTCAAGATTGCTTTGGCTATTTGGAATCTTTTGTGGTTCCATATGAATTTTATGACTGTTTTTCTATTTCTGTAAAGAATGCTATTGAGATTTTGACAGTGATTAACTGAATCTGTAGATCACTTTGGGTAGTATGAACATTTTAATAATATTAATTCTACCAATCCATGAACACAGGATGTCTTTCCACTTATTTGTGTCTTCTTTAATTTTCTTCATCAATGTTTTATAATTTTCAGAGTACAAGTTTGGTTAAGTTTATTCCTAACTATTTTGTTCTTTTTGTTGCTATTGTAAATGGGACTGTTTTCTTAATTTTTTTTTAGAATAGTTCATTATATTTAGAAATGTTTTATATGTTGATTATGTACCCTGCAACTTTACAGAATTTGTTTACTAGTTCTAAGAGTTTTTGTCGAGTATTTAGGGGTTTCTATATATATGATTGTGTCATCTGCATTATAATATTTAAGTCTATTCCTAGTACCCAGCACAGTGCCTGACACAAAGTAGGTGCTAAGTTAAAATGAATGATCTTGAATGGGGGATAATTCTGATACTAGCAAGCATTATATGAAGGAGACTATTTCCACTTTCAAAACATTTTTTTAACGTTTATTTTTGAGAGACAGAGAGAGAGAGAGAGAGAGAAAGAGCGAGCAAGCGGGGTAGGGGCAGAGAGAAAGGGAGACACAGAATCAAGCAGGCTCCAGGCTCTGAGCTGTCGGCACAGAGCCTGACATAGGGCTTGAACTCACAAACCATGAGATCATGACCTGAGCTGAAGTCAGACACTTAACTGACTGAGCTACCCAGGTACCCCATCTTTATACTTTCCAGTTCTGAAAACAGATTAAAAACACCTACCTGACTTATCAATGATGGCATCAATCTCTTCGATCACATCAAAATAGGCCTCGTTGTTAGTGTATTTCACCCCAGTCCGTCGCCAGGGCACCACTGACAGCTGCCCAGTAGGAAGCTGGTCACCCACATTGGTGCTTCCTAAGATAATGAATATTACTGTAATTTAATTCCATTGTGGTTAGATGTAACCAGTTATCTAATAATCATAGAACAGTTCCCTAGGAGTTTCTATGCTCCCACTCTTCATGCACTCAATTGAAGAATTAAAAAAAAAAAAGATAAGAGTTTCCCAACTTATATATGGGTAACCTAGTCTATTTTAAAAAGTTGTTGCCATCTGGTCTGCTTCCTCGACCAGAATAAAGGTTAAAAAAGTTACTTGAGAAACAGATATCATATTTTGGTTGTGAAAGAAAAACCAAAAGAAGTTGGTCTCTCAAATTTCACAATAGCTTGTAGCTTAAATAATGTATTGGCTTTCAGTAGGGATGGTAATCTACATAAATATAAAATTTTCATGGGTAAAAACAGTAGTCTAGTTTAAGGTACGTTCTTAGGTACATTTATGCTAGGTGTTCTTAGGTACATTTATGCTAGGTATTAAAATGTACACATTTTACTACAACTAATGTACACTGAATGTTAGGAAAATAATACAAATTAGATCTTTCCCTAAGAGTTGCAAATCAATTCCTTGTTTTTTCCTCCCACAAGCATCAAAAATATTTTTTTAATTCAAAAGTTCTATACTGAAATTCTGAAATATTATAACTAATTAAAAATCTATTTCCTTCTTTTGTAACCTGGACCTTTTAATCTAAAGAAAGAAACATTAAACACACGCATATATTCAGCATATTTACACAACACTTCAGCTTTTCAAAAGGTACTTTCAGCTCAGGTATCTTTTTCTAGGTTTAAGAGAAGTTCAGAAAAATGACTCCATAGTATTTATAAATGATCCAGGCACTAACAAAGAGTTTAAGAGTTAAATGAATCCAGAATATTGAAAAACCCAACAAATGTGTTTTCTTAAAAAGAGGCACCATATGTTAAAACATGTCATTAGGCTATAATAAAGCAGTATAGGGCGCCTAGGTGGCTCAGTCAGTGAAGCAGCTGACTTCAGCTCAGGTCCATCGTTCATGAGATGAGTCCCGTGTCGGGCTCTGTGCTGACAGCTCAGAGCCTGGAGCTGCTTTGGATTCTGTGTCTCCCTCTCTTTCCGCCCCTCCCCTGCTCATGCTCTGTCTCTCTTTCAAAATAAACATTAAAAAAAAAAAGTAATAATAATTAAAGCAGTATGATAAGGCAGGAAAGCCTAAAAACAGACCAAGAATCCATAATGACTTAGTACAAGATAAAAATATCATTTTAAAACAGGGGAAAAGGATAAGTTATGGTGCTAGGAAAACTGGTAGAAATTTTGGAGAAATAAACAGAGCCTTACTTGATATTGTATACCAAGATAATAGACTAAAGAACTAAATCCAAAAGTAAAACCATAAAAGAACCAGAAGAAAATACACTTTTTAAAAAAGACCTTCCCTTCTCTGAGATCAAAAAGACATTCCCCTATGTTTTCTTCTAACAATTATAAGGTTTGTGTTTAACTCTTTGCTGGAATTTACTGTACAGAATGAGTAGGGAAGGACTTCATTTTGTTCTATATCAAAGCCGACTGTCCTAATATAGTTTATTTAACAATTGGCCCCTGATTCATTGATTTGATATATATGACATCTATCTATACCAAATTCCTACAAAAGAAAGGGTCTGTTTCTGAACATTCTACCTTATCTTAGTCACCTATCTGTCTATTACTGGGCCAATACCTATGTTTTTAAAATTATCAAAACTTTATATCTTGTATTTGATAGAACACATTTTCTCTCTTGCTTTTCTTTTGAGAGACAGAGGGAGAGAGTGAGTGCGTAAGTGCAGTGACTGCACAAGCTGGGAAGGGGCAAGAGAGAGAAGGGAGAGAAAATCCAAAGTAGGCCCACACCATCAGCAGGAGCGCTACACTGGGCTTGAACCCATGAACCAGGAGATCATAACCTGAGCCAAAACTAAGAGTCAGATGCTAACTGACTGAGCCAACCAGGTGCCCCTCTCTTACTCTTTTTAAAAAATATTTATTTTCAAAACTGTCTTGCCCTTTAATAGCTGATCTATCTATGTATGAGTTTCTGTCTCCTGTCCTATATGAACTTAATATAGCTTGATATTTGTTGACAAGGAAAATCCACCTTTGCAGTACTTTTTCAAAATTGTCCCGGTATTCTTGCATATTTATACTTAAAAAAAATATTTTTTTTCAGGGTGGGGAGCGCCTGGGTGGCTCAGTCAGTTAAGCAACCAGCTCTTGATTTCAGATCAGGTCACAATCTCACAGTTGTGAGATCAGGCTCCATGTCTACATCCTGGCTCAGCGTTGAGCGTGGAGCCTGCTTGAGATTCTCTCCCTCTGCCCCTCCCCAGCTTGCATGCAGGCACATGCACCCATGCTCTCTTTCTCTCTCAAAAAATAAAAACATAAAATATATATATTTTTTTTTCAATCAGTTTGTCAAATGTCATGCAAACCCTTGTTTATATATGAAGCAAGACCCACAATGTAAAACCTGAATGAAGCAGAATGACTAATATGACTAAGTCAGAAAATTTTAAATGTAGCTAAACAAAAACACCATAGACAATGTTAAAAGGCAGATTGTGAGAAAATATCTGTGACACAGGATTCAAAAAATATACAGAACTACAAATGATCATGTATACTGGAAATATACATGATGGTTTAATGTGCTTAAATGAAAGGACTTCTCTTAAACTAGTATGAGGGGTGCCTGGGTGGCTCAGTTGGTTGAGCATCTGACTTTGGCTCAGGGTCATCCTCTTGCAGTTCATGAGTTCGAGCCCTACATTGGGCTCTGTGCTGCCAGTTTGGAGTCTGGAGCCTGCTTCAGAGTCTGTGTCTCCCTCTCTCTCTGCCCCTCCCCTACTCATGCTCTGTCTCTTTCTCAAAAATGAATAAACATTAAAAAAATTTATGTTAGTATAAAAAAAGAAAAACATTTCAATAAAAGAAAAGCTGGGCAAAGGACACAAGTAGATAATTCACTATAGAAGAAAAACAGTCAATAAATACTCGAATGGGTTTTAACTTCCTTAGTAATAAAAAATGAGTGTGTAGGGTGCCTGGGTGGCTCAGTCAGTTAAGGGTCTGACTCTTGGTTTCGGCTCAGGTCATGATCTCATGGTTTACGAGTTCAAGCCCCATACAGGGTTCTGTGTTGACAGTGTGGAGACTGCTTGGGATTCTCTTTCTCTCCCTCTCTCAAAATATATAAATAAACTTAAAAAAAATGAGTGTGTAAATAAGACATGACTAAACTATTAAATGCCAAAGTTTTGAAAAAATTAATAATAGGATTGGCTAGGATGCACAGAAACAGCTACTGAAACTATAAATTTTCTAGAAGACAATTTGGCACAATGCATTAAAGTCCTTAAAATGTGCATGCCCTTTGATTTAGCACTTCCATTTCTATTACTGAAAATAAATCAAAGAAGATGTACACAAAGATTTAGGTATAAGAGAGTTAATTCCCGTTATTTAAAAGAACAAAAAATCAGAACCATCATAAATATGGATTGAACAAATCACTTAGGGTCTATTTCATATGGTAGAAAATTATAAAGTCACTAAAAATTATGTAAAAGAAAATGTATCATAATGGGATAATGTTCACAAAATATTGATGAAAGTTTTAAAAAATAGACAAGAGTTGTTTTTAAAAAATCTATGCATCTATTCGTTATTCATCTGTCTAGAAGAAACAGAAAATATGTCAAAATTATGGTGTGATTAAGTTATTTTCAAGGTCTTTGTGCTTTTCTGTATCTCTGACATTTCTTTAATAATCATGTGCTTCTTCTGTAATCAGAAAGAAATGCTTTTTAAAGAAGCATACTTTATTGTCACTGAAATCAAGACATTTTCAACATAACAAAAACATATTTCAGGTTATAATCAAAGACTATAACGAACAAAATTAAAGCACCCGGACATCTGAGAGCCCAAAGCCAAGCACTCAAAACAGTGCACCACACCAGAGAAAGCCACACCCAGGATGGCAGCAGTTTGGTTTCCTCTTTCTCCATACCTGTTATGGTGTTGACAACCGTTCGAAGGATAGTGGGAGGCTTTATCAGTTCTTTGAGGATGTTTGACTCGGTAGCCAATGGAAACCCATTGTCAAGCATCTCTTCCAGTACCTCATAAACCACAACCACATTGTCTTTGATCACTGGCTCTGAACAGACTCCAAAATAATCCTGATGAAAATACAATATGTAGAATATATAGCATTCAGAGATTGTAACAAAAAGAATCTTCCTAAAAAATAAGGACCTAGTCCTGTCCATGTGTTTACTCAGTGTTTCTGGAATATTCTTCTGCAATGAAGGAATGAAGCATAACCTTAGTTCTCTTAAGCAACCCGGTTTGGTAGATAGAACAGTGGACTGGCTTATAGTACTAGTATCCTCACTAACTTCTTTTATAAATTAAGAGAAAGTCATTTAACCTTTTGGGGTTAGTTTCTTCAACTAGACAAAACATGACGAATACAAAACTGAACCTAAACTATTACATGTGCTTAGGAACAAGAATTTGAAAGAACTATGCAAAATAATAATACTTGATATGACCCAGATTGGACCTAAAAATCTTCTTAATGCTTTCTGTTGTGCTATCTCTTAACACTGATACAGCAAATAAGAATTGAGAAGGAAATAAAATGAAATGAGGGAGATGAACTAGCACACCAGAAAGTCTCTAAGATGTTAGGATGATTCTAAGAAGGCTTTGTCTTTTTACTAACACAGGCTAAAGTTAGATACTAAATTATCTGGGTTGTGGAAAAAGCACTGGATTCCAAATCAGAAGACCTGGGTGGTAACCTTATTGTCACTTACCAGAGTAAGTCATGCTAACTGATACAGGTCTTGATTTCTTTACTAGTATAATCAGGATAATACCACTGGACACACAAGGAGGTTATAAGAACTAAGCATGATTGATTAAATGATAATACATGTGGAAATGCTTTGTAAATTATAAAACACTTTGTAAAACGTGATGCATGATGACGAAAAAGAAATGCTAGTAGTCATTTAGCGAGGCCCTTCTAGGAACTTCGGTTGCATCTTTTACAGGACCTCTGAGATGGTCATACAATCCTTCTTGAATTCATCCATTTGCCTTTTGAGAAAGCCCATTCTATTCATGGAAAGCTCTGATTATTCAAAAGTTCTTTCTTTTGCTAAACAGAAATTTGCTTTCTAGATCTGCCTTACAGAACAAATTTACATAACAGCCCCACAGCTATTTGAAGACAGCTAACTTTCACTTCATTTTTTTTTTTTTTTCTCCCAGCCAAACGCTGTTTGATCCTTCCACTATTCACGTTATGGTATGGTTTCTAGATCATTTCACCATCTTGCTATTTCTTTGGATATGCTCTAGTTTTCCAACATGCTCCTAAAATCATGACATCCAAAACTGGACTGTACACGTAATCTAAATTAAAATTACATCAGATAATAACAATTGTCAGAGACATTGCAATATCTAAGAACACTTAAGAGTCAGGAATGTGTTTCTAAAACAAGACTTCTTTAAAAATGAGGATTTAAGAGGGGGGGAGGGGACACCTGGGTGGCTCAGTCGGTTAACCAGCTGACTTCGGCTCAGGTCATGATTTTGCAGTCTGTGAGTTCAAGCCCTGCATCGGGCTCTGTGCTGACAGCTCACAGCCTGGAGCCTGTTTCAGATTCTGTGTCTCCCTCTCTCTGACCCTCCCCTGTTCATGCTCTGTCTCTCTCTGTCTCAAAAATAAATGTTAAAAAAAAAAATGTTTAAAAAGAAGGGGGGGAGGTAACACATTTCCTCCAAGAGTGTTTTTATTTTGAAAAATAAATAAAACACCTCACCAGATTTTATCAATCAGACATAACGTGAACTAAGCAGTTGGAAAGAAGACTTGTAAGTGTGACAAATTGCTATAGCAAAATTATGTGCAATTCTAGCGCTGGAACTCTTCCATCATATTCTAGTACTAAACAAATAATGCAGCCAGAGAGAAAAGACATTAAAATCAGGGTATGTCCATTTACTTTTAACAAATCCTTCAAAAATGACAAGCTCTGAAGTCCCAGACTTCCAAACTAGGAACTTTACTGTTATCCCAAAGTCCTCTGTGTTTTCAACGAGATTAAACAACTTTTCTCACTTCCTGTCTCGTAACAGATTACAAAATATTGCTATGGAGGGATGAAGCAAATGCTGGGTTTCACCAATGGGACTGTTAATCTTAGAACGGGGTAAAATATCATATGTGGAAATCATAATAAGGCTCAATTAGAGTAGTTTAAGGTCATAACTACTGGGTTCTTCTACTTTTAGTTACTCCACATACTGGGGTTTATAATTCTCAGGTTTTCACTGTGGGAAAGAACTGGTATGCCACATGAGAACTGGAAACCCAGAATAGTACTACCAGAAAGTATTTGTGGGAAAAAAATTATAAAATATATTTTCATTTTCCAGACATGTGATACAGATATGACTGGAAATGAAAGGACTCTTTGACTTATTTTTTAATTTCACCATAATATCTGAGTCATCATTCTCTTCTTCTTCTCTTATTCCACAATTTCTGTATTCATATGACCAATTCCAGACCACACATGACACAGAAATTAAACCAAAGGGCCCTTGCTTCTCACTTATTGTATGACGACAATAATAAGAGGCAAATGACCGGGGAGCCTGAGTAGTTCAGTCAGTGAAGTGTCCGACTTCAGCTCAGGTCATGATCTCATGGTTTGTGAGTGTGAGCCCCACGTTGGCTGTGCTGACAGCTCAGAGCCTGGAGCCTGCTTCAGATTCTGCATCTCCCTCTCTCTCTCTCTGCCCCTCCCCACTCGTGCTCTGTCTCTCTCTTAAAAATAAATAAACATTACAAAAATAAAATAAAATAAAATAAAATAAAATAAAATAAAATAAAATAAAATAAAATAAAATAAAAGGCAAGTGACCATAAAAGGTAGAATTCGAGCAATTCTTTTAGAGGGAGGATCCCATATTTGAATCCAGGGTCTGGGAAGCCTAAAATTCTGAGCTAATAATAGTGCTGACATCTTGATATAACTTACTTTCACTTCCCCTGTACCCTGCTCCCCAAGATCTTCAAATCTACTCCTGAAAGAAAAACTCAAAGTGAAAACTGTGTCTTGTAAAATGTGTCACTTAAATTCTTACAGGAACAGAAGATTTTCCAATCTTAGTTTGCAATGAAAGCTCATCACTAGTACTCAGACGCTTTGGATAAGCACTCCAAACCCAAGATGAAGTTTGGCTTCACAAATTACTCTTGCCAAAGAGAGTGAAACAAGCATTACTTAGTTTTTTCTAACACTTGAAAATATACGTGTCTTTACACACTCATTACTTTTTGATGCAACTCATAGCAATGTACTTAACAATGGCTAGCATCAAGTCCACTAAAAAAAAAGAAAAAAAAAACCCCAAACTAAATTCCTCTGATTTATGAATAAAAAGTGGGGCGATTCCAATCTCCAGAACTAAAATGACTGTATATAATCATACCAAGTAGAGTGGCTTCCTCATGCAACAGGTTCAGAAGTATTCAATGTACCATTTCAGGTGCAGCCAGTTCCATAAACAGAAACAAGGATCTTATCAGATGGGAGAGGAAGTAAGCAAAGTCAGTTTTGATTTTTTAAAAAGTTCCTTAATTGAAGCTGAATACAATGGAAACAGAACTATACAGACACTTTATAATTTACACGCATGAGCCTTCTCACATTCACGCACCTGAAACGTGTCCACTACTCGGTGAAGGAACTCAATGACAAACAGCGGTGGGACCTCTGTCTGGATCACAGCCACAAAAAAGATCTTGTGACGGTAAACACTTAAGAGATAGTGGTGAGGAGTCGGAATAACTGGAGGTACATTTTCTGCCTCGGTAGCTCTCTCTTGTGCCTCAAAAAAGTAATCACAGACAGAACGGCTGACCACACTTTTCCAATGTTTTTCCAGGAAAATATCTCCAGAGGAGTTGATCAAGAAAAGGCTATGAATCATGATGGAGACTGTCAGTGAGAGAGAGAAGTCTTTTTCAGTCTGAAAGCCTCAGGACTGCCAATTTTCAACCCTAAAAATAAAAGAAGCTATGGTCAGTTCCTCTCAACCAAAACACCTACCTATCTTTCATGAGTAGACTCATGTCTTCCTCTTCTTTAAGAGCCTGAAGTATTGCTCCCTACAATTCCTAAGGATAATTCATCAGCCATCTTGTTTGCCAATTATATACTGCCTGGTTATCTTTACTATTGCCTTAATTACTACCACTTAAAACTCAATTTAATTTTTGGATGTCTGATATATCAACTGGTCTGGAAGCTCCTTGACAAAGAAGACCATGCCATGGGGCGCCTGAGAGGCTCAGTCGGTTGAGCATTCAACTTTGGTTCAGGTCATGATCTCCTGGTCTATCGGTTGGAGCCCCGGATCAGGCTCTGTGCTGACAGCTCAGAGCCTGAAGCCTGCTTCGGATTCTGTGCCTCCCTCTCTCTGTCCTTCCCATGCTTATTCTCTGTCGGTCTCTGTCTCAAAAATAAACATTAAAAAAAAAGACCATGCCTCATGTTTTTTGTTGCCTCATTGCAGTGCTCCCTGCACAGAAGAGAGTTTCAAAGAATATTGAGTTTTATGTATTCAGCCACATGAAATGAGAAATGCTTATGGTTGCACAGTCTTATATGGCAGCCATCAGCTAAATGCAGCCAGTGAACACTTGAAATGTACCTGGTCTGAACTGAGATGTGAGGTAAGTATAAGTTCCCACCAGATTTTGAAGGTCTTGTATTTAAAAAGGAATTTTAGATACCAATAATTTAATATTGATTCGTGAAGTAATATTCAGTTAATATTGATATTCTGATATGTCAGGTTAAGTAAAATATATTAAAATTAACCTAACCTTTTTTAAAAACGTGGTTAGCAGAAAAGGTAAAATTACGTATCTGGTTCGCTTTATAGATCTATTGGACAGCGCTGGTCCATAGGTGGAAAGCTATCACTGTGGTCTTTATTCATGGAGTCAGACCGCATTCTTAGAGTACTTGTTATGCACAAGGCTCTGCACTGGATGCCTTAAAGAAATCTGAGGGATACCCCAGGTCGCTCAGGCGGCAGCATCTCTACGGTGCAGTCCCCAGGAAGAGACAGCCGGCTGTACCCCAGCTGTGGCCATTCCTCAAGCTGGCTGCGAACTGGACCAGGTGGTCAAACCGCAATGGCCTGTTGTACCAAGGGCCCCAGGGCGAGCTTAATCCCTCTGCCCGGGGACGAGACAGCAGGAGGGAGGGGAGGAGGGGAGTAACCAGGCTGGGGAGGAGGAGAGGCGGCTGCTAAACAGGGTTATTTTTGGTCTCAGCCCAGCTGCCTGCGAGCAAAGGATGATGGAGGCCCTTTAGGGTGGGGGTGATCAGGAGGCGGATTTAAGGTGTGCGCACATTCAGGCGGTGAAAAAGGTCGCCAGACAGCACACGTGCGTTCCCATGGCAACAGTGTCCCCTCCTCCTTCAGCCACCTGGTCGGAGCGGGCCACCTCCCCAGCCCAGTAGTTGGTCCCTCACCTCTCTCCCCGCCATATCCCGTAGCTCTGAGGGTCAATCCCGCCGCATTTCCTAACTCTGACCCTGCCACCCGCGCCCCGCTGGGACCCCTGCGTGCCCCCGCCCGCACCCTCGTGTGCCCCAGCCTCCAGCCCCCGCCCCGGCCCGGTGCGTGCCAGCGCTGCCCCTAACCCCACCCGGGTCTTCAGCCCTTCTCACCCAGCCTCGCTCTTCGCAGCGCCCACAGTTCCGACGCTCGGGCAAGCCCCACCCCCGACCGCCCCCCGCACTCGCGCCGACGGCCGCTCATCTGCTGATTGGCTGGCCGGCGGGCCTCACGGCAGCACCGCCCACGACCGGGACCTAAAAGCCGCTGATTGGACGTCAGTGAACCGCTCCTCCCCTCTGATTGATCGCTGTCCGCGGGTCACATTCTTCTTGGCTTCGAGCTCCCAGTTGGCCCGTATTGAGGCTTCGGCAACCTCCGGTTGGTGCAGCTCTGTGGCTCCGAGCCCTGATTGGCTGTCGAGATCGGTCTGAGGGCCGCCTGGACCTTAGTCAACCAGTCACATAGGGGCAGCTGCTGCTGCCACCTTCGTAAACGTGGAAGGAACCTCGAGGGGGATGCTAAAAAGTGTGACTTCCAGGGCATGAGTTGTGAAATAGCATCATGAATAATAAGCCATGGGTAGTAACAACTATTTAAAAAGAGCCACGATGTCTTTTCATTTATGTACATTGGGTAAAGATGATTGGCTGTATATAGCATCAAGAGCTCTGGACCTGGATACAGGAGGCCTCTTCCAGCCCCAGCTAGACAACTTAACATTGGACAAGGCACTTAACCTTTCAGAATCTCAGTTCCCAGATCTGAAAATGAGAGAGTTGGGCAGGTCTCTCTGTAAATTGCATTGGAGTTCCAATGACTTTGATAATACATTTTAAGTGATTTAAATCATTGTGATCCAGAGAGCCATGAAGTAGAAGTCAGAAAACAAGGTTTCACCTTCAGTTAAACTAAAAATTAGTTATCAAATGAGATGACATATGGCAAGGTGCCTGGCACATAGTATGTGTTCAATAAAACAGCAACTGGTGTTAATGGTAATAATGTTGATCTAGACCACAAGGCTGCCACCCTGCTTGGGCTTTAGTTTTCACTTTGGTGAAAGGAAGCATGAGTGGCAGCTCCTCCGTAAAGAAGACCATGATAAATGTATATTGAAGGTGGTAGGGATTGTTCTCTTACATACTTGCTAAGGAGAGATAGTTGACTAATTTTTTAAGTAAAAGAGAAAATCCAAAATCAAAATGGCTGGATGATGTGGCATCACATGAGTTCTGGTGACAGACTGCCTGGGTTTTAATCCTGATCCAATACTTGCCAGCTCTGTTACGTTGAGAAAGTACCTTTACTTCTGTAAATTTCAAGTTCCTACCTTCTCAAATAAGGGCACTAGTAGTGCCTACTTTGCAGAGTTGTGAGGACTGAGTTAGAAAAGTGTTAGCGATGGTTATTACCTAAGAAGCAGCACAAGAAGCTATTGCATATGGTTACTAAGCAAGTGTGTCAAAGATGCAGAAATGCAATCACTGCTGTGGGCCTTTCTCATTCATTGCAGTAATGTTTACTGAGAGCCTCCCACGTATCAAACCCTGTGCTGGGTGCTGGGGATGCTGCAATGACTACCATCACAGGCATAGTGTCTGTTGTCACAGAGACTAGCTGAGAAAACAAGTGAGAAGCAAGTAATTACAAAGCAGAGTGATGGGCAAGGAGCACATGGTGGCAGGAAGAGGATTGTTGGCGGAGGGGGCTGACCTAGAATCAGGAAAGTCCTTCCAAACTGACACCTGAAAGATGAACATATATTCCTCAAATAAAAGGGTGGATGGACAGAGAGCAGATTACATGTGGAAAGCTCTAGAGATGAGAGAACTAAGTACAGCTGAACTAGAATTGGACAAAGAGTGAAGGGAGATGAGATTAGGAAGATACAGAGAGCCAAGTGGTTGTGAGCTTAATAATTGCCTGCATGTTTTGTTTATAAAATAATATATAATAATATTTATTGTAATTATAAATACATATATATATGTATATATATATATATATATATATATATATATATATATCCAGAACTGTGTGCCATGCACTACCCATTCATTCTATAGATATCTAGTGGGCCCTACTATGTACTAGCACCGTTCCAGTGTTTGGATACATAACACCAGTGAATATAAAACAAAGATCCTTGCTCCAGTGGAGCTTACATTCTAGTAGGAGAAGACAAATAATAATCAATAAACATAATAAGTAAAGTGTATAGTATGTCAGAGGGTGGTAAGTATAATGGAAAAAAACAGAAGGGAGATCAGGAGTGCCTTAGGACTTCAGGAAAAGTTAAGGTTTTTAAAAGGGTAGTGAGAGTACATCTCATTGAGAAGAGACATTTGAGCAAAGACTTAAAGGAGGAGATGAGTTAGCCATAGGGATATCTGGGGGAAGAGCACTCCAGTAAAGAGAATAGGCAGTGCCAAATCCTTACGACCAGAGCATCCTGGAGGAGTCCCAGGAAAAGTAAGGATGGCACTGTAGCTGGAGTAGAATGAACAAGGAGTAAAGTAGGAGATGAGGTTACAAAGTGGAGGGTGAAGACTTCACTACATAGGATCTTATAAAGATTTTGGCGTGTAGTAGTTGTGGAATGAGAAGCCAATGGAAGGTTTGAGCAAAGGAGTGACCGGGTCTGATTTTCCAATCTGCTGGGTGGAGAAGAGACTGTGAACAGACAGAGTGGAAGGAGACCAGTCAGGAGGCCACTGTAGTAATCCAGGTAAGAGACGGTGGGGGGCTTGGGCCAGGGTGCAGCCACGGACATTGTAAGGAGTCAGTTTCTGCCTGCAGCTTGAAGGAGCCAGCTGGATTTCCAGATGGATGGGATGTGAGAAGTGAGAACAAGAGAAAAGTGAGGAGCTACTGAGCCTGAGTATCTGGAAGGACGGTTCCATCAACTGAGATTAAAAGGAGGGGGAGGGGCTCCCGGGTGGCTCAGTCGATTAAGCATTGATTAAGCATCGGACATCGGCTCAGGTCATGATCTCACGGTTCATTGGTTCGAGAGTCCTGCATCAGGCTCTGTGCTGACAGCTCAGAGCCTGGAGCCTGCTTCAGATTCTGTGTCTCCCTGTCTCTCTGCCCCACTCATGCTCTGTCTCTGTCTCTCTCAAGAATAAATAAACGTTTAAAAAGTAATAAATAGATAAATAAAACATTAAAATTTTTTTAATTTTTTTTTCCATTTATTTATTTTTTTGAGAGACAGAGCACAAGTTGGGGAGGGGCAGAGAGAGAAGGAGACACAGAATCCGAAGCAGGCTCCAGGCTCTGAGCTGTCAGCACAGAACCCGATGTGGGGCTCGAACCCACAAACCGTGAGATCATGACCTGAACCGAAGTCAGACGCCCAACTGACTGGGCCACCCAGGCGCCCCAAAACATTAAAAATTTTTAAACAGACTTTGGGCACAGAAGGTTTGAATGAAAAAAATTCAGAGTTCAGTCTTGGACATAGTAAGTTTAATGTATCTATTAGCCATCAAGTGGTGATGTTGAGAAGCTGCTGAATATATATGAATCTAGGGTTCAGGAGAGAGGTCTGAGCTAGAGATGTACCATTGGGAGTTATCAGGATATGGATATTAAAGCTAAGAGTCCAGTTGAGATGACTAAGGAAATGAGTATGGAGAAGAGGATCAGAGTCCGGGGGCACTCTGAATTTAAGGGTTCACATAGGAGAGGAAGATCCAGATTCATTTAGTCTTCCCAACTACTCTAAAATGAATTATTGTCATGATCCCCTTTTTATAGATGAGAAAACTGCAGTGGGTGCATAAGTAATCTGCCAGAGGTCAAGTAAATAGGTAAGTAGCCAAGCTGGAGTTCAAGCACACAGGAAGATCTAAGCAGTCTGGCCCAGACTGCACACCTTTGGCCTCTCTCATAAGCCTGGGCCCCCAGTGAAGAAATGTTAAGTGGGAAAGGGAAGTGCTTTCACATGGACATTTCAGAGAGACAAGGGATGTGGGATGGGTTAGAGAAGGCCCAGCTTGAGGGTAGGGAGATCATTTAGACTACTGCAGCAACCCACGTGACAGATGCTAGTGACTTCAGCCAGCATGGGGGACTGGAGGGCACTGGACAAATTCTAGAGGTGTTTTTGAGGTAGAATGGTGGGGGGTTAATTAGAAATTGAGTAGTAAGGAGGAATGGGGCATCAAGGATCATTCACAGATTTCTGATTTGGGTAGCCGTATGGATGCAAGTGTCATTTGTTGAGATGGGGATCATTGGAAGAGAGCCACATTGACAGGAGGGACAGGGGGCATGAATGCATCCATAGCCATGCCAAGGGTCATGTCCAAAGTCAACACCCAAGTATTTTTTTTAGTTTAATCAAACATCATAGATTGGGGAGCTCATATAGTACCATGTCATGGTATTAAGAGGGACCACAGGAAACCATTGACAAATAGCAAGTCTATTTTATGCATAAAAATCTCTGGGAAAAGATTTTCTAAACCTGCCACTGACGCACTATCACAGTGTTTAAAAGCTCTCACTACTGAGTTGTTTGTCTACTGTGAGAAGGCAATCTCAGCTCTTAGCTAATAATATTATTACTAATATTTTGGTCTGAGACAAGAGAGGCTTTGCTCACTGAGAAGACATTTTTAAGGGCTCAGTAGTGGGGCCCCAAAACCCCTCTCTGGCTTTGACACATCTCAGTGAGCAAAGCCTCTCTTGTCTCAGATCAAAGCCAGAGAGGGGTTTTGGGGCCCCACTACTGAGCCCTAAAAATGTCATCTCGCTGAGCAAGGCCTCTCTTGTCTCAGACCTCATTCCTGGCCATGCACTGAAGAAACAGAATGCCTTCCCTCAATGTCTGTATTTTCACTGATCCCTCTACTTGGCATGTATTTGTCTCTTACTCACCCTATTTGTGGAAATTCTTTCCAGCCCTCAAGGCCCAGCCATATGTTTTCTCCTCCACAAAATCTGTCCTAAGCTGGATGCCCCCACATTGGAAGTAATTTCTCCCTCTTCTGTGATTAAGTAGCATTTCACAGCTCCTTCATATAACCTACAGTGCTTTTGACACTGTGCCACACCTTTGGGTATGCAATCTGATCACCACAACTGGATTGTAAATCAGTTGAGAACCACAGTGTGCATATCTCAATGCCTAATATACATTCATTCATCTATTAAACTAATATTTATGGAGTGCCTACTGCCGCCTGGACACTGAGGGTACAAAGACAATTAAAGCATTCCTTCAAGTTTAGAATCTAATGTGGAAAAAAAGACTCTAAAGAAAGGACCTGGTGTCTTTAAAAACTCAAAAGCAGCTCCTTCAAGGCTGGTCATGGAAGGAGCCTGTCCTTCCAGAGAGGAGAGCCTAAACCTAACATCCCTCCCCTCCAACAAGAGACCCATCTTCCTCTTAGGGACCTCCTGCTACTCCCCACCATGCTGGACTTGGGAGATTAGTATTCCTTTAACTCTTCAACACCAATACAGACACACTAGTTTTTAATTTCCCACAGCAGAGCAAGGACCAGGGTGGATGCTTATACAAAGCTTGTCTAAAGACTTGGGGATCATAAAGGGGAAATGAACAGAAAGAGGAACATACACCTGACAATGTAGATCACAAGAGGTGATGTGATCAGGATATGCTGGGATGCACACCTGCTTCCAGGTGGCAGAAGTGCTCTCTAACCCTCCTACTCAGGAACCCCAGCAAAGCCAGCTCAAGTTCCTGAAATCCAAACCCTGCCTGACAAGAAGACAGCAGCGTCCCTCTCACTGCAGCCTCAGGCTGGCCTCCTGGTTCTAGTCTCCTGAGGAAAGTAGTCATGGAATCAAATGGCTCCTTCCCTAGACGCTATTCCCAGAAATACCCAACTGTGGATATCCCTGGACTTTATAACAGGTCCACCTAGGGCACAGCACTATTCTGTGTCTTCTTGCTAGATGTTCCTTCATTCTCTCTCTACACTCCTTGCATAGATTACCTCATGAGTGTTAAGTACTCTTTTCATTATTGAATTTTGATTTAATATCTCCAACCTCAACCTCTTCATAAACCTCCAGATCTACATATCCAATTACCCACTTGGCATCTCCACTTACGTGCCTCACAGACATCTTAACGGGGCAAAAAGGAACTCTTGAATTTTCTTCCCAGATCTGTTCCTTCTTCCAGCCCTGCGCCACCTCCAGTTTTCCCCATCTTGGTAAACAACATCATCATCCATTCAACTACTCAGACCAATACCCACGAATCATCCTGAGGTCCTCCATTACCCTTGTGCCCACATCTAATCTAGAAACAAACCCTGATGTTTCCATTGCCAAAGTATATCAGGAATCCATCCTCTCTTCAGCTCCACTGTCACAACCCCCATGCAGGCCACCATCGCCTCTTGCCTGAAACACCTACAGACTGGTCTCCCCATTGCACTCTAACCCCTTTCAATTCATTTTCTGTACAGCAGCAAAAGTGAGTTTAAAAGAGCATAAATTTAAATGCCTTTACCACCTTGCTATAGACTGTGTCCCCTCAAAATTCATATGTTAAATCCTAAAGTCCAATAGGATGGTATTTGGAAGTGGGGCCCGTGGGGTGTGATTAGTTCATGAGAGTGAAGTCCTCATTAGTGCTCATGAATCCGTCTATTATAGGAGACCTCAAGGAAGAACCTTGCACTTACCACCATGTAGGGACACAGAGAAAAGATGGCTGTCTATGAAACATGAAGCAGGTCCTCACCAGACACCAAATCTGCTGATGCCTTGACCCTGCACTTCTCCACCTCCAGAATTGTGAGAAATAACAGTTTGTGGGGCGCCTGAGTGGCTCAGTTGGTTAAGCATCCGACTTCGGGTCAGGTCATGATCTCGCAGTTTGTGAGTTCAAGCCCTGTGTCAGGTTCTATGCTGACAGCTTGCTCAGAGCCTGGAGGCTGCTTCAGATTCTGTCTCCCTTTCTCTCTGCCCCTCCCCCACTCACACTCTGTCTCTGTCTCTCTCAAAAATAAACATTAAAAAAATTAAAAAAAAAAAAAGAAATAACAGTTTGTTGTTTAAGCCACCCAGTCTATGTACTTGTGTTGCAGCAGCTTGAACAGACTAAGGCACATCTATCTATCTCCTCCCCTCTCTCCAATGGAGTCTCTTGTCCCTCCTCCAACCCACCCTCCCCACTCCCCATTTCTAGGCCCTGGAATATGTTGTTCTCTCTGCTTGAAAGGTTTTCCCCCTGGTCTTCATATAGCTAGCCCCTTTTCTTTACCTTTAGGCAGTGGAGGAAGAAATTGTTTCATTATATGACTAGGTGAATGAATTATCATTATGTTATATGTCCTGTGATGGTGTATATACAGACTATTATGTAAGCAACTAGTAAGTGTTAAAAAAAAAAAAAAAGCTCATTCAATAAAACTGAATTACTAGCCTACTCTGTTCTTATCCTAAATTGGAGCCATCAGGGATTACATTCAGGGGCATGTAACAGAAAACCTAAACTTAAATAATACTGGCTCCAACAAGATAGGGGTTTATTTTTGTCACATTATGAGAAGTCGAGAGGCAAGAAACCCAGGGCTGGAACATCAGCTTCGCTTCAAGGATTCAGGCTTCTCTTAGGTTGGCATTCCACCTTTCCTAGGGTGGAACTTGCACCTTCGTGCTCACAACATTGCCGTCGTGGCTCCAGGCCTCAAGCTGTATTCCACACACACAAAAAAGGAGGAAAGACAAAAAGCAAATGAACATGAGCCAAAGGGGAGTCAGTTCTCTTTGATGAGCTTTTCATGAGGTCCCACTTTTGCTCTGTTGCTGAATATTGAGCTAAAAGAGGTCCTGGGAATATTTTTAGCTGGGCACAATACTACCCCCACCTCCCAAACAGGACTCTGTTAATAAGGAAGACAGGAGAATGGAAAACTGGATAGACAACTAACAGGCTGTCCACAGCCAGTGGGAGTGAATAGAGCAGTCCATGAATAGATTGGATATTTTATTTTATCAAGTTTATTTATTTTGAGAAAGAGAGAGCAGGGGAGGGGCAGAGAGAGAGGAAGAGAGAAAGAAATCCCAAGTAGGCACCGCACCAACAGTGCAGAGCCTGACGCAGGGCTCAAACGGTGAAATTGTGACCTGAGCCGAAATCCAGAGTCAGACGCCCAACTGAGTGAGACACCCAGGTGCCCCTAGCTTGGATGTTTTAAATGAAGTCTAGAATTGAAAGACTTAGGGAAGACTGCCTGGAAAACAGAGAAGTTCCACAAGGTAACTTTTATGTAATTTCCACAAGATAAATTAAGAAAAAACAATAAAAACATGTCCATAGAACAAGAATGTCTGGTAAGTGATGGCCAGGAAAAGGGTAATGTGGTCAGCTCTGGTCTGAAAGGGCTGTAGGATGGCAACTGGTCTCAGGGTCCTAGATAGCCACAAACTGACCATGTGATCTGGGGCAGGTTAGCTAGATAAATTCTTTGGATCAAAATGTTATCTGTGAAATGAGAGGATTGGATCAAACTATCTCTGAGATCTTTCCCAACTCTAAATTTCTGTTAACAATGATCTTTCTTTCTTTCTTTCTTTCTTTCTTTCTTTCTTTCTTTTCTAGCAGTGAAATATTTTAGACAAATGAAAGCTTATATAGAAAACAGATAAAGCAGAATGATATAGGGATCAGAATCCTGAAGTTCTGTCTACTTGGTTTCAGTCTTTACCCCCATGGTGACCCCTGAGCTCTATAGAGCGTACCTCTTTATATTTTCATGTCTAACTGTAATAAAATAAAACGATGTTTTTACTGGTATAAGTCAGGCTACAGATACAGCGGTATTCTTTTCAGAGAGGGAAAGTTGGTTTTATTTGTTAAAAACAATCTTAAACACTTTAAAAAAAAAAGTCAAGTTAAATCATTAGCGTTTCAAATTGTGATACTCTGTTGTGACTCTCAGGTGAAAATCACTGGGGAAATATTAATCAAATCTCATACGAAAATTGACAATCTCCTCCAAAATGTGTTCAGTAACATTGGGAAAGAAAGAAGCTTGGATTATAAAGAAAAGTTTTCAGAGTAACATACTTATTATTTTCTAGGTAGTTATTTAGATAAAAATTATTCTCAGAGGAAAAAAAACCAAACCTTCACTTTGCAAATACTTGTTTCCTGTGTGCCAGACTTGGCTGCTTCCTGTTTACCAAAAGTAATTGTTGGTAATTCAAAGCAAAGACCAGAAAAAAATACCTCTTGTCAGTCACCTGCTGAACTTCCTTCCCTTTCACTTGTTACACTTTTAACATTCCCAAAGTTTTTTAAAAACCCTTTTAAAACTTTAATTTATTTGAAAAAGTAATACTGGAAAGACTCAATGGATTCTGAAATAGTTATCTTCAAGTTTCTTCCTCTAGTATCTACACTCTTGAGGATAAGATTTTATGACTACTGTTTATTTTTCTGACCCATACAGAAACCTAAGCTTACCTTTATCTCCAAAATAGTCCATTATATCCAGTTTTCCTCTCTTTCTCCCCACCATAAGCTTCTGCATTTTTCTCTCCACTGCTTTCCTTCCTCCTTCTTGATCCTGCTTTTTCTCTCACTAAACGTAACCTCTTTAATTTCCAGATAGGTCTGGAAAACACCATCTGTTCCAAGGATCCCTGGTGCAGATATACGTTCAGGGGCACTATTCCTTGAACCCCAAATCCCAGACACATGGCCAGCCAACTTTTTCTCATTTTTTAGTTTAATTTTTGCAAATCTCCTCCCCAGACAAAATAAAGTAAATCGTATTCAGGTATTCATTAAAAGCAATGCGAAACTCAAAAAGTATACATTTTAATGATACATTTCAATTAGGTGCTTGAGAAAAATACAGGTTATTGTTTACATATTTGTGTCGCCTTGTCCTCAGCCAGAAGGTGCCTAGCTGTCTGAGTCCGACATCCCTCAGACCGAAGCCTCAGTCTAATGAACCAACTAGTCTTTATTCTAGCGAACGGGCCGAATTTCTAAACGAGCGTGGCAGAGCGTTTGCGCCAACAACGGGGCAGACTCGGTAATAAGCTCCTCGTTACAGAAGGTGGTGCTATTGGGTCTGAGGGGCGCAGGGGCTGGCCGGGGAACTCCCAGAGCAGAGTTGCAAAAAGAAACCCGGGATTTCTAAAGCTAGTCCCCCTGCTTGGAATACTCGAGAGTGAGACTTCTAGGGACTCAAAGAGTTGGAGGTAAAGGCAGAAATGCTCCGGCAGGAGGGAATCCGGGAGGAAACAGACCCCAGAGCTAAGGGTGGCGTCTCGGGGCTGGGCTCTAGCGTCCAGGGGCGCCTTCTGGGGACTGGGTGCAGCGCGCGGAGAAAAGTTGTCGGGGGGAGAGAAAGGGGGGCGATGAAAACCAAATGTCTTTCATCCCCTGGAGACAAAGAGGTGCCTTCTTCTGACAACAGCTGCCAGTGCCACACACACCATACGGCGGGGCCGGAGGGGGAGGGGAGCCGGCGAGGGGAGCGTCTGAGACGGGGACCGGCTCCGACTTTCAATAATGGGGTGGTTGTCATGGCGACGAGCCCTCCATCTAAAGGGGGTGGCTGAAAGGACCCATTGTTCTGGAGCGGGGCTGCCCGGGTTGCGCCTGTTTCTAAGAGACACCTTTGAACACCTCCCCGCGTTCCGGGGAGGGCTGCGGACGGGAGCCGGAGAGCGTCCCTGGGAGTTGCGCGCCAGGACCGCATACCACAGATGGCGACGCCACCGCTGCTCGGCGAGGGGAGCAAGCCGCCGCTTGCGCCCGGGCTCGCCGCCTCCCACGCAGGCATGCGCCAGGGACCAGCGTGGGACTCGCGCGCTTGCCGCCGCTCTGGCGCTGGGTTCGTCACGCCCCCGGCTCCCGCCGCGCGCGAGGCTGACCGATGGCGCGGGGGACGAACGGGCGACTCCGCGAACGCCTGCCCGGGGGTGGGGCCAGGGCGGCGCGGGAAAGCCCCACGGAGTAGCTTTCCCGTCGTGCTGGGAGAAAAACCAGATCACCGTGTCAAGATGAAGTTACAGGGCAGCACTGCAATTTCCCCATACGAGCAAACAGTTTGAAACAACCTGAAAGTGCGTCGCTGGGGGCCGGTTAAATAATGTGGGGCACGTCCCTCTGATGAAATATTAAGCTGTTATTAAAAAATACAAGGCAGGGGCGCCTGGGTGGCGCAGTCGGTTAAGCGTCCGACTTCAGCCAGGTCACGATCTCGCGGTCCGTGAGTTCGAGCCCCGCGTCGGGCTCTGGGCTGACGGCTCGGAGCCTGGAGCCTGTTTCCGATTCTGTGTCTCCCTCTCTCTCTGCCCCTCCCCCGTTCATGCTCTGCCTCTCTCTGTCCCAAAAAAAAAAAAAAAAAAAAAAAAAAAAAAAAATACAAGGCAAAGGGGCTCCTGGGTGGCTCAGTGGGTTATGCCACCGACTTTGGCTGGGGTCTTGATCTCGCAGTTCACGAGTTGGAGCCCTGCGAGTTCCAGCGCTGCGTCAGGCTGTGTTGACAGCCCCGAACCTGGAACCTGCTTCGGATTCTGAGTCTCCCTCTCAGCCCCTCCTCTGCACGTGCTGTCTCTCTCTCAAAATTAAATAAACATCAAAAAGTTTTTTTAAAAAAATACAAGGCAACTCTGTATGTGGAGATACGGGAATTTTCTGGTATAGTCTAAGTAATCAAACAAGGTGCAGAACAGTGTGAGCAGCTTGTGTACGCGCATAGGCACATAGACTGGTGTGTTTGCGTCTCTCTGAGCGGTTGCGTCTTAGTGGGCCGACTGTGGGACTAGAGGTGAAGAAAACTCTCTTCAGAAAACCATATTGTCTTTTGTACTTTATGAATTTTATCCTATATATCACGTATTTATTACCTCTTTAAAAAACTTTTAAGAGTTCAAAAATTGTATTTGCTTGAACACGAATGAGATTTGGAACTCTCCATATGGCATCTAAACGCCTTTTTAAAAATGCTTTAATAAATATTAGTTTTAAAAGTATATATGTACAAGCAAATGCCATTAACTCACAGATATGTAAAGGTAGTCACAGTGGCCAGTCGCATATGGAAACACACATTGAGGGCCATCTGATGTTGGAGGATTCCACTGTATAATCCATCTATTATTATATCAAATTAACCACAGGGCTCCCAAATTAAATTAATGGCATTGCATTAGGGTGATATTCCTAACTACAAAATGATTTATAATTAGTGAACTGGACTACTGAACCCCGAAGACATTGATGAATTTTCTACACATAAAAATAAAAATTGTTGGGGCACCCGGGTGGCTCAGTGGGTTAAACATCAAACTCTTGATTTCAGCTCAGGTCATAATCTCACAGTTTGTGACATCAAGCCCCTCATCAGGCTCTACGCTGACAGCGCAGAGGCTGCTTGAGAGTCCCTCTCTCCCTCTCTTTCTCTGTCCCTCCCCTGCTCATGCATGCTGTCTTTCTCTTTCTCTTAAAAATAAAAAAAAATTAAAAAATAAAAGCTTTAGTGACTCTGAAAAACAGGGAGAGGTTGTGTGAATTTCTAGGAGAAAGCACATAGGAAGGAAAAGAGCACTCTGCCATTCATGGGGACAGTTGCCACTGATCTTAAAGTAGAACTTTGAAGAAAATTGATTTGCAGGGCTATGAATCCCAGTTACCCCTTCCTCTAGCTCAGAGCATCGCTGTGCCTGTCACCTTCTAGCTCAGAGCAGTGGCGGTTTCTCCCTTGTTGCACAACCAGAAAGTCCTAGGTTTATGCCTATGGACAACACCTGCTTATAAGAGCCAGAAGCTGTAGGTGTATTTAGGCAGCAAGCCAGAGAACTTTTTGAGTTTGAAATTTTGTTTCTTTAAGCTGGGAAGAACTCTCTAGAAGCTCCTCCACCCAGCTAACAGCTGACTTGTGTTGGCTTGTTTAAAGCACTCATGAAATTGGCCATAGTACAGAACTCTTATGAAGCACTGGACTTACCAGTAGGAACAGAATACTTCCTGTGTAATTATGGTAGAGCTCACTCTACTCAATATCACTTAGAGGCAGGCAAACACTAATTCCAGCTGATAAGAATTAAATTCTGACTATAGAATCTAGGCTCTGGATATATGGGTGTTCACTGTACATTTCCTTCAAATTTTCTGTTATGTTTGAAATATTTTCTAATAAATTTTCAGATAATTTTCTGACCTGAAAGCTCCATTTTCTCAACATTTCTGAAGAACAAAGCAAGACCAATATTTGGGAAAATACTAGAACTTTTCATTTAAAATCATATTTCCCACTCCATAAAACAAAAACAAAAAACACCCTAAGATCATAAGGATACCATGAATAATAACACAGAATGAGATTCAGAGTCTAAATAATATCAATGGTTTTCTTAAGCTTGAAAACACTTTGGGGAAAATATTTGGAATTTCCTAATAAAATAATTCCCAGTATTCTTAAAAAAAAAATTTTTTTTTTAATGTTTATATTTGAGACAGAGCGAGAGACAGAGTGGAGGCAGAGGAGGGGCAGAGAGAGAGGGAGACAGAATCTGAAGCAGGCTCCAGGCTCTGAGCTGTCATCACAGAGCCCGATGCAGGGTTCGAACCCACGAACTGTGGGATCATGACCTAAGCTGAAGTCAGACGCTGAGTGGCCAACTGAGCCGCTCAGGAGCCCCTAATTCCCAGTATTCTTACATTTTAGAGATGATAACACAAATTTTTTTAAATTTTTTTAACGTTTATTTATTTTTGAGACAGGTAGAGACAGAGCATGAATGGGGGAGCGTCAGAGAGAGAGGGAGACACAGAATCCGAAACAGTCTCCAGGCTCTGAGCTGTCAGCACAGAGCCCGACACAGGGCTCCAACTCACATACTGCGAGATCATGACCTGAGCCGAAGTTGGAAGCTCAACCAACTGAGCCATCCAGGTGCCCCAAGATGATAACACAAATTGTGTGTGTGAATGGAATGTTCTTTTTTTCCCCTTTGTATTCAATTTTAAATTGCTATTACTTGTTTCTCACTCCCAGATTGCCCTCTTTGTAGGCTTCCATCTTCCAGAAGTTCCTAAAGGGCCTCAACCCAGTGTAGATGTCAAAGTCTCAAAGTTTTCTTCTTCCTTTTTAAGCACCCATGGGCATCTGTTCCCACAGCTGCCAAACTACCCACCAACTAATATTCAATCTGTCCTTAGCCCTTTCAGCATACTATGAATAAATAGAAAAGAATCTGAACTATGAAGTGTACAACTAGTGAACATTTTATAGTCAATTAAACTTGATGAGTTTTCTTAGCTTACTATCTAATATTTTTGTATATTAAAATACAAATATAGCACCCTAACTCCAATCCCCCACTCCCTTGATTAAGTGCATAAGAGGTTAAGTACTTATTTTACCAAATTAGAAAAAAGGAAAAAAAATATGAAGAGAAAATGAAAAGAACAGTAATTATAGAAATTAATGAAGTTGAAAACTGATCAAGAAAAGAGAAAGTAAAAATGGAAAAGAAGTAAGAGATAATCATGGATATAGAAAAGATTTATTTTATTTTACTTTATTTTATTTTATTTTATTTTATTTTATTTTATTTTATTTTATGTTTATTTTTGAGAGAGAGAAAGAAAGGGAAAGGAGGGGAGGGGCAGAGAGAGAGGGAAAGAGAGAATCTAATTGAAAGCAGCCTTCACACTGTCAACATGGAGCCCGATGTGGGGCTTGATGCGAGGCTCAAACCCAGGAACTGTGAGATCATGACCGGAGCCAAAGTCGGAAGCCCAACCAACTGAGCCACCAAGGTGCCCCTAGAAGATATTTTTTAAAAAAGTTTTCTTCATAGGGGTGCCTGGACAGCTCAGTTGGGTAAGCATCTGACTTTTGATCTCAGCTCAGGTCTTGATTTCAGGGTCATTAGTTCAAGCCCTTAGCATGGGGCCTACTTTATTTATTAAAAAAAATTTTTTTAATGGTTATTTATTTTTGAGAGAGAGAGATTGAGATAGAGAGACAGAGCATAAGTGGGGGAGGGGCAGAGAGAGAGGGAGGCACAGAATCCTAAGCAGGCTCCAGGCTCTGAGCTGTCAGCACAGAGCCCTTCATGGGGCTTGAACTCAGGAACCGTGAGATCATGACCTGAGCTGAAGACGGGTGCTCAACCGACTGAGCCAGCCAGGCACCCTGCGTGGATTCTACTTAAAAAAAAAACAAAAACAAAAACAAGTGTTCTTCATAAAATTATGAATTATGTGACAACATACTTGAAGCTTTAGATGAAATGTAAAATTTCCTGGTAGAATGTAAATGACAAAAAGTGACCCAAGAAAAGGTGGAAAATGAATGGCCCATTATCATAGAAGAAATGGAAAAATAATTAAACATTTTTCCATGAGAATAAGAGGATAACAAAAACTATTATTAATATCTTCAGAGAGATAAGAGGGATCTATGGAAATGAGAACAGAACAATATGAGGAAGGAGCAATAGAGAACAAAGACCAAGAAAGAACTCCTAGAAATTTGATATATAGCTATCTTAACTTGAAAATTCAAAAAAACATTCAGGAGAGTAAGTCTGGAAATCTCCCAGAAAGTATAGAAAAAAGACAGAAGTAGAGAAAACAGAGGAAAGATATAAGAAAAACAGTAGACTAATGCAAAAAGTTTAATATCTTACTAAAAGGAATGCTATAGAGCATAGAGGAAATGGAAAGAAGGAAACTTTTTTTTTTTTTAATCTAGTAAACTTCCCCATACTGAAGGGCCTGAGTATCTAAACTGAAAAGACTCAGTGAGTACCTAGGTCAAAGAATGAAAACTACCCAGAGTAGGAAGAAGAAATACCTAAAACCTACATGGATTTAAAGAAGAAGAAGGAGAAAGAGAATATGGAGGAAAAGGAGAAGAAGAAGAAAAGAAAAAGAAGAAGGTGGAGTTGAAAGAAGAGAGGTGATAGGTTATCTGGTGCATTTGACCAGGGGGAAATAAAGGAGAAGCACTACATAGTTCTATTGGAGAGTGAAAGAAGAATAATTTGAGTACAAGTAAACAAACACATGAAAAGTAATTAACTTCAGGAAAAACAGAATGCTGTATGAGAAAAGAAATGTCATCACAATATATTACTCAGCATATCAGTGACAAAGCATTAATATCCAGATATATAAAAAACTTCTGTGATTCAACAACAAAAGACTTAATTTCAAAATGGGCAAAAGACATGAATAGACATTTCTCCAAAGATGAGATACAAATGGCCAACAAGTACATGAAAGATGCTAAATGTTACGAATCATTTGGGAAATGCAAATTGGAACTACAGTGAGGTACCCCCTCACATCCCTTAAGCTGGCTAGTGTAAAAAATAACAGGGGTGCCTGGGTGGCTCAGTCAGTTGAGCGTCCAGCTTAACCTCAGGTCATGATCTCGAGGTTTGTGAGTTTGAGCCCCACATTGGGCTTGCTGCTATCAGCACAGAGTCTTCTTTAGATCCTCTCTCTCTCTCTCTCTCTCTCTCTCTCTCTCTCTCTCTCTCTCTCTCTCTCTCTCTCTCCCATTCCCCACTCACATTTTCCCTCTATCAAAAATAAATGAACATTTAAAAACAGCAACAACAACAACATAAAATAACAAGTGTTGGTAAGGATATAGGGAAATTTGAACACTTTTGGACAATTGTTGGGAATGTAAAATGGTGTGGTCTCTATGGAAATCAGTATAGTAATTCATTAAAAAATTAAAAATATAGAAATATGATCAGGAATTTCACCTCTTGGTATATATTAAAAAGAATTGGAGGGGCACCTGGGTGGCTCAATCAGTTAAGCATCTGACTCTTGTTTTCAGCTCGGGTCATGATCTTGTGGTTTGTGGGTTCGAGCCCTGCATTGGGCTCTGCCCTGACAATGTGGAGCCTACTTGGGATTCTCACTCTCCCTCACTCTCTGCTCCATCCCCACTTGTGTCTCTCTCTCTGTCTCTCAAAATAAATAAATAAACTTAAAAAAGAAAAAAATAATTGGAATCAGGAACTTAAAGAGATATTTGCACACCCATGATCATAGCAGTGCTACTCACACAACAGCAAAATGGTGGAAGCAATCTAAGTGTCCACAAACAGATAAATGGATAAACAAAATGTAATATATACATATAATGGACTATTATTCAGCCTTAAAAAGGAAGGATTTTCTGACATATGTGACAACATGCGTAAACCTGGATGACATTATGCTAAGAGAAATAAATCAGTCACAGAAAGACAAATATGATATGATTCCACTTAAGCAGGTATCTAGAGTAGTCACATTCATAGAGGCAGAAAGTTGAATGGCAATTGCCAGGGGCTAGGGGGGAAATGAAGAGCTATTGCTTAATGGGTACAGAGTTTCAGTTTTGCAAGAGGAAAAAGTTTTGGAGACTGATAACACAACAATGTGAATATACATAACACTATTGAACTATACACTTAAGAACGGTTCAGACGGTAAATTTCATGTTATGTGTATTTTACTACAATTAAAAAATGTTTAATTAATTCAAAATAGATCAAAGACCTTAATATAAGAGCTAAAACCATCAAACTCTTAGAAGGAAACAGGTGTAAATCTGCATGACCTTGGATTATACAATAGTTTCTTAGGTATGACACCTAAAGTACAAACAATCAAAGAAAAAAAAATAGATAAATTGGACTTCATCCAAATTAAACAGACACTAGCAAGAAAGTGAAAAGACAACTGACAAAATGAGAGAAAATATTTCAAATCTTATATCAGATGAGGGTCTAGTATCTAGAATATATAAAGAGCACTCACAATTCAGTAAGAAAAAGATAACCAATTTTAAAATATGCAAAGGATTTGAATAGACATTTCTCCAAAGAAAATATACAAATGGCCAAGAAACAGTTGAGAAGATGTTCAAGATCTTTAGTCAACAGGGGAATGCCAATCAAAACCACAATGAGATACCATTTCATACTCACTAGGGAGGCTATAAAGAACAAGCAAACAGACATCCAAAAAATAACAAGAGTTGCGACAAATGTGGAGAAATGAGAAGTTTCATATATTGATGGTGGTAATGTAAAATGATACGACTGCTGTGGGAAACAATTGGGTGCTTCCTCAATAAGTTAAAAATAGAATTATCCTGTGACCCAGCCATTTTACTCCTAGTTATATACCTGAGAGAATTGGAAACTTATGTTCACACAAAAAGTCATAAATGAATGTTCATAGCAGCATTGTTCATAATTGCCATAAAGTGAGAATAACTCAAATGTCCCATCGACTGATGAACAGATACACAAAATGTAGTGTATACACACAGTGACATAAAAAGATAAGTAATGATAGATGCTACAACAGGATGAACCCTGAAAGCATATGTTAAGTCAAAGAAGAACCCAGTGACAAAAATCACATATTATATAATTCAATTTATGTGAAGTATCCAGAATAGGTAAGGTAAATCATACAGACAGAAAGTAGATTAGCCTGGGATTTGGGGTAAAGGAGAGTGGGAATGAGGAGTGACAGCTAATGTGTATAGAGTTTCTTTTTGGGGCGGTGAAAAAGATTTAATATTAGATTGTGCTGATGCTTGCACAACTTTGTGAATATATTAATATCCATTGGACTGTATACTTTATATGAGTGAATTTTATATGTGAAGTAGATCTCAATAAAGCTATAAAAAAAAAATCTCAAAAAAAAGGAGCTATTATCTCTCCCCCCATCCTCCCTCTTTTCATTGTTATCATGATATTTGCATTTCTTTTCATCTTCCATGTTCTTGGATTACTTTCTGTATACATTATTTTCTCCAATACAGGGTGAGTGTCTTTTTGCCTTTCTACTCTCTCCCTTCAACCTCCATGTGTGAGAACTGGTCACTTGTTTCTTCCTCTCTTATCACTTGGGAGTGGCAGAAGGACAAGGAGACTGGAAAGAGGCAAGGGATAAAGCAAGAATACCAGGAAAAAAATCCACTGCAATAAGTAAGGTGAGAAACGACCTGGGTAGCCTCGGGAGAGATAGTGGAAGTAGATTCTTCATAAAATTGAAGGTGGGGCAACGAGATTTGCCAACAGATTGGTTATGAGGTGTGAGAGAAAGAGGAGTCAAGAATGACATTAAAGTTATTGGCCCAAGTACCGGGAAAGAATGAGATTACAACTCTTTACTAACATGAAGAGTCTAGAGAAGCAGGTTTGGGTTGAAATATCAAGAGGTCTCTTTAGACAGTTTGAGGTGTTTAAATCTAAGATGTCTCCAAGTAGAGCTGTTGGGTAGTGTGATATAATAAAGAACATCTCTAGTCTTGGGTGCCTGGGTGGCTCAGTGGGTTAAATATCTGACTTCGGCTCAGGTCATGATCTCACTCTTGGTGAGGTTGGTGAGGTTGGTGAGTTGGAGTCCCGCTTGGGGTGAGCATGAGCCCTGCATCGGGTGAGCCCTGCTTCTCTCTCCCTCCCCGCTTCCTCTCTCTCTGCCCTTTCTCTCTGCCTCTCACTCACTTATGCCCTCTCTCTCTCTCTCTCTCTCTCAAGAAAAGAAAGAATAGATCTAGTGTTTGTCCCAGGTTCCTGACATGCAGCTTCAAATATCCTGAGAATTTTCTAAGTGATAGGAGTGTCTTGTTATGCTAATGAGGTGGTTCCTGGTGTGCCCCTAGGTAACTTCAGGATAGGGACTAATCACCAGAAAAACCAATCTTGTAATTAGAGGGTTGGAACTTTGGGCCAGCCTGACTTGAAGGAAGGAGAGGTAGACTGGAGATTGATTTTAGTCTACTGGCCAATGTGATTTAATCAATCATGCTTTCATAATAAATCCCTAATGAAAACTCTGGACACTAAGGCTTGGAGGAGTTTCCTTGTTGGTGAACACAGTGATGTGCCCAGAGGGTGATGTGCCCTGACTGTGTAAGGAGAGGACATAGAAACTCTGCACTCTTCCCAAGATCATACCCTATGTGTATCCTTTAGAATAAAACAATTGTAAGCATAGCACTTTCAGTGGATTCTGTGAGTCATTCTAGTGAATTATTGACCTATGGGGATTATACGAATCCCCCAATTATAGCCAGAAGTGTGGTGACCTGGAGACACTGGTGGTTAGCATCAGAATTGAATTGTATTACAATACACTCAATTGATGTCAGACCAGGTAGGGTGGAAACAGAGGAAGTTGGTAGCTTGATACTCAGTTCTGAGGATTCAGAGAGTCAGGGCTAGAGGGAAAACACTGTGAGCTTTGAGCATATAGATAGTGTTTAAAGGCCCAAGACTGGAAGAAGTTATCTAAAGAGTGAGAGTACATAGAAAAGACACCTGAAGCCATGCCAACATAGAAGTGAGGAAGATGAGGAAGAACCAGTAAAGCAGACTGAGAAGTGGCCAGAGAGGAAAGCCAGACAAGTGTGATCCTGAAGGCAGTAAACTGTATCTAACAGTGCTGATAAGTTGAGTAAGACAGAGACAGAGAATTTTTCATTAGATTTAACAATGTGGAGGTTACGGGAGACCAAGTTCAGAGAGGTTTCAGTGGAGTGATGGGGTTCAAGAAGGAATGGAAGGTGAGAAATCAGGGCAACACATTTAACTTTTTTATTGTAAAGAGAGGAAGAGAAATGAGGCAATAGCTGGAGGAGGTAGTGGAATCAAGGAGGCATTGATTTGTCTTTATAAATGAGTGAAGTAGCAGTAGGTTTACATGTTGATGGAAAGGATCCAATAGAAAAGGAAAAATTTACAGAGAAGAACAGTCACTGGATGGGGCAAGCTGGGTGAGTAGCAGGTGAGCTGGGTCAGAACTTAGTATACAAATGAAGATTATCCATAGTAATCAAATGTGCAGTTCACCTATAGCAATAGGAGAAAAAGTACAGTGCACAGATGGAAATAAGTATGTAGGTTTGATATTAAGAGCTTATGGAAACTTCTCTAATTGCTGTTGTCCCAGGTTGGATTCTCTAGAAACAGACACTAAGACAAAGATGTTCATTAGGGATCAACACCTATGAACAGAAGTGGAGGAAGTGGGATCAGGCAGAGGAAGAATGTGAACAGAGAAGGAAGCCCAACAAAACCTTGGCTAACTCAGTGGAGTGTTATGCAGGAAGTATTGCCCTCCATAGTTGTTTTACTGGGCTGTCCTCTAGATACCAACTTCTCCCAACCCACTCTACAGCCTAGGTAGAGTAGGATTCTCCTGGTTCTCCCAGTAAAAGTCAGTCATACAGGTGGGGGCATGTTTAGTGGGGCTCTGAGCCCCAAAGTGTGCTCTGAGACTGTGCCTCTTCCAGTCTACTTGATATTAGGGACCTGGCAACTTGTAATGTATATACTGGTTCAGTATCTCTTGTCTGTGGGAAGGGAGAGGGATATGTGGTATGCAGGGTGGGGTTGTGGCAGCCTATGTAGGGGAAGAGCCAAAGGAAGATTGAGAAGATAAATGGGATGTAGACCAAACTGAGTTGATCGGTTCAGATGTTGAGAATGGGCTCAAGAATCCATGTTCTGGTCAAGATTAGGTCATTCCCAGTTCTCCATTGAAATGATCCCCTCTCATGTGAATCTGGCTTCCTGTTCATAGCCATGAACTACTCATTAGGTCATCTGGGGTCTCTTTGATGTGGGGAATAACTCCTCTGTACTGTGTATCTTCTGTTTGGCCCTACAGATCCACTCTCCATCCCTGCTTTCTCCTCTGGGAGGCTGACCTGTGTAATTTAGTCTTGTCCCTCCTTCTTCTGGTTTGGGTAGAGTCAGTAGGGAACATCATCAAAAAAACAGAAGCAGGGAGGAGAATGAGGCTAGAGTATTTGTTTCCCTCATTCCCTGTCATGGCGCCTTGGGCTGGCTGTCCTTTAACAGAAAGTCACTGGTGCTCTCAAGGCAGCTAAATCTACATGACTTTTCTTCAGATTACAGGCAAACTCTTCATCCTCCCATCCCTTCAGGCTACATGCTCCAGATTCCTGTTTAGTTTCTCATGTGGGTCCCCTATACTCTACCCACATTTAGGAAATTAATTCCTTTGTAAATAAACCCTTTAAATATTTTAGGATTAAGTATTTCTTATCCCTAGCTGACCCACCCTCTCAATCCTGATCTGCTGCTGGAACAGCTGGGAGTGTAGAATGAAGAAAACTGGGGACAGAATCTACAGTCAGAGGAAGAGTATGCAGTAGTGAGGACTCTTTTAGGGGCAGTGGTCAAACCAGCAAAACTAACTAAGGTGGAAAGGGATACCATTGGCTTATATAATTAAAAAACGCAGAGGCAATCTCTCTTGAGACATGACTCGTAAGGACTTAAACATGTCCTCAAGACTCTGTCTCTTGCTTTAACTGCTGCTTTTGCTTTCTTTAGTGTTGGTTTCCATCATGACCACACTCATTTGTGGAGGCAAAGATGGCTAAAGGCAATATTATGCTTATTTAATCCTTTAGCTGGAGATTCCATGGAAAAGAAAGCATCTCTTCCCTGATAGCACCAGCAAAAGTCTCCAGTCTTCTGCTGGTTGGCCTAGTTTTGGTCACATGCTTATTCTGGAGCCAATCAAAATGGCCAGGGGATAGTGTGATAGAATTGTCCAGACCTGGTTCATCTTCCCAATTCTGTGGTGGGAGTTGGTGAAGGGCTAACCCCACTTGAAACATACAGTATGAAATCCCCATAAGAAATAAGAGCTCTATAACTAGCAGTGGGGGAAGGGAGATGGTTGGGAAGCAGAAGTTAAAGTTACTATAGTTCAGCACAAGGGAATTCAGCGTGGAGGTATGAATGGCAGCTTTTCATGATCTGCTGTGAGAAACTGCTGAGCCCATCTACTCTGAGGGTAGTGCTAGAGCATCATCACAGCACTCTTTCCAAACTTGATGGTCGACCTCACAGGCAGTCATATTTGGGGGGGGGGGGGCAGAGTGTGGGTGGCAGTAGAGAGATGTGGATTCTTTGAGGTTTGGCCATATCTCCTGGGGTGGGAAATGACTTGGAACGTCCAAGTCTGTTTGGATAGCTCACAAGCAATGCTGTGAACAGTATGGGATTCAGAGAGCCATGGCTGGGGAGAGCCAAGTACATCTTTAGCCAACCAAGACAAAGCCTCAGCCTGGGAACCATAGGAGCTTGTGGGCAGATGCGTGTGGGTGCTCATTCACTACCAGCCTTCATCAGAGTGCCCTCTTTGGGGTCTAAGACTTTCATCATGCATGCAGTTTCCTAATGCATCATGCATTAGGCCTTTTTAGAGCTGTGTGCCTCAACTTCTGGCTCTCTGTCAAGAATTTGTCTTGGACTGAACTCATTGGTTTAATTTTTTTTTTTTTTTGTAGCAGTTTGAGTAAGAAACCCTGCTCAGTTAAGAAACTCCAAGCCCAAGTTAAGAAACACCAAGCTCATCTCTTCTAACCCCCGCCATGCTGGCCCCACTATGGAGAGGGGTGTCCACTTCTTGGCTGGCTCTATTAGGGCAGGACCAGCATTTCTGGTTATTACAGCCACCTTTTGAAAAAGAGAGGGCTTTTTATGGCTCTAAGGTGGTTCACTCTGCCAATATATTCTCAAGTTGTCCTGCTAAATATTCATTCTTGCAGACCTGTGAAGGATATTGTTTTCCCAATTGTTTCTCACTTTCTCCATCAAATTCTCAGTTTCCTCTCACAGGGTAGCTATGAAGTGAAAGTGTGCCAGGGTCTGTAGGTCAAGAGTTAATGGGCCATCTAACCCTCCAGAAACAAGAGTATCTAGTGTCCAGAGGCCAGGAAAAGACATGACCTGGGCTCACTTGGTCTGCACATAGGGTCTATTGGCAGGAAAATGGCCCTGGGCAAGCAGAAAGTCATCCCTTTGGTCATTAAGACCTGTTGAGCCAGAAGGTGATAAACAGTGAGCCAAGCACTAGCTATGAGACTAGAGACTGGAGACACAGATACAGAGAAATGAATGGGCAAATTTGGTGTCAGTCACAGAGAAGGCAAAGATATGATAAAGTGTAGACATGGACTAAGATCAGGCAATTAGAAATACTATAGACACCAGGCTTTTAAGAAACCAAAGTCTTATTTATGTTTAGCTGTCATATCCCCATCAGGTAGGGGTAGGTCTTAAAGAAGTAGGCTCCACCATATACAAGATTGTCTGTGGATGCCTAAAAGTGACAACCATATCTGACCAGCTTAGGCTGGAGCCAAAAGTTCTAGGGCCACGTCAATTACCTTTGGGGCCAAACTGCAGAGCCCAGAAGGGTCAGATGCACACAGTCTGTTGGCCTCCATCAGAAGAGTCAACAAACAATCAGGAAGTGAGTGTTTAGGAGGAGGCAGGTAGGTAACAAGTAAATTTGGACACCAGTGAATTGGTTAAGGTGAATTCCTGAAGTTTGAAAGGTCCCTGGAAGCACACGAAGCTAGGAGGATAGAGGTAGAAATAATTATCAATAGGTGGCAGAATTCATAGTTCCCAGCTAAGGCACTAGTCCAGGATAGGATATGACAGACTTAAATGGCTGGTCCTAGCCTCAGCACTTTTTCTGCTTGAGGCCTTTAGGTGCTTCCAGGGCCAAAAGCATGGTTTTGGAGCTGCAGACATTTTTCAGATGCTCAAAGACTATAAAATTATGTGAGGGTTGGGGTAGAAGGGGTGGGGTGTGAGGGGGGCCCTCTAGGGAGAGAACTAAGCTTAAAACAGGACTTTAGCAATTAGAAATACTGCATATAGATCAGTTGAATTCTGTAGGACTTAGTTTTCCTTCCCTCCCCTCCAAAAAAAAAAAAAGAAAAAAAAAAGGAATAGCAGGTAGAGCAAATGGAGCTAACGAAACCAATTTCTAAGACCAGGAATGAGAATCCGTGTGGCTGAGACAAGGATCATTCCCAGTCTTCCATGGAAATGGCTTCCTCTGGTATGCATTTGGTTTGTTGGCCATTGCCACAAACCACTCCTGGGCCAGCCATGGTCATCTGGAGACACTCTGGAATGACTCAAAAGGCCAGTTTTTGGAGGGCCAGGGTAATGATAGTCTGTCAGTCCTTCTCCAAACTTCCATATGCCACGTAGATGTGGTCACCCACTACTCACCAGCTCAGCTTTGCTCAAGCCTTGTGTTGATTCTTTTCTAAAGAGGACTATAGTAATAACGCCAATTTATTGAGATGTAATTCAATATTATATAATCCACCTATTTAAAGTGTACAGTAGTTTTAATATATTCAGAATTGTGCAACCATCAGCACAATCAATTCTAGAACATTTATTACACCCTCCCTCCAAAACCCCTCTTATCCAGGAATCATCTCTCCCCACCACCCACCCCTAAGCAACCTCTAATCTAATTTCTGTCTCTATATATTTGCCTACTCGACATTTCATATAAGTGGAATCACAATATGTGTTTTTTTTTAATGACTGGCTTCTTTCACTCTGCATGATATTTTTTCTTTCTTTCTTTCTTTCTTTCTTTCTTTCTTTCTTTCTTTGAGAGAAAGAAGGTGCAAACTGAGTGAGGGGCAGAGAGAGAGGGAGAGAGAGAGAATCCTTTAGGGGTAGAGAGAGAGAGGGAGAAAGGGAGAAAGAGAGAAGCAGGGCTCACCCAATGCAGGACTCGTGCTCACCTGAAGCGGGGCTCAAACTCACCCAACGTGGGGCTTGAACTCAAGAACTGTGAGATCATGACCTGAAGTGAAGTCCGACGCTTAACCAACTGAACCACCCAGGAGACTTTCTGCATGATATTTTCAAGGTTCATCCATGTTGTGGCAAGTATTAGAACTTCATCTCTTTTTATGGCCAAATAATATTCCATTGTATGAATGTACTACATTTTACTCATCCATTCATCAGTTGATGGGCATTTTAGTTGTTTCCATGTTTTTGCTATTATGAATAATGCTGCTGTAAACATTCTTGTATAAGTTTTTGTGTAAACAACCTTTTCATTTTCTTGGGTATATACCAAAGAGTAGAATTGCTGAGTCATATGGTTACTATATATTTAAACTTTTGAGGAAATGCCAGACTGTTTTCCAAAGCAGATGTACCATTTACATTCCCACCAGCACTGTATAAGGGTTCCAGTTTCTTCACATCCTCATCAACACTTTTTATTACCTGTGTTTTCTATTATAGTCATCCAACTAGGTGCAAAGTGGTATCTTATTAGGTTTTGATTTGTATTTCTCTGATAACTAATGATTCTGAACATTCATATTGGTTATTTTTTTTTAATTTATTTAAGAGAGAGAGAGTGCATGAGCAAGCAGGGGAGAGGAGCAGAGGAGGGAGGGAGGGGGAGAGAGAGACAGAATCCCAAGCAGGCCCCACACTCGGTATGGAGCCTGACCAGGGCTCAATCCCATGACCCTGGGATCAAGGCCTGAGCTGAAACCAAGAGTCGGATGCTCAACCAACTGAGCCACCCAGGCACCCCCATATTGATTATTTGTGTATTTCTATGGAGAAATGTCTATTCAGATCCTTTGCCCATTTTTAATTGGTTGTTTGTTTATTATTGTGTTGTAAGTGCTCTTTATATATTCTAGATACAAATCCCATTTCAGATATGTGATTTGCAAATATTTTGTCCTATTCAGTCACTTGTCTTTTCACTTTCTTAATGGTGTCCTTTGCAGCAAAATAGTTTTTCATTTTGATGAAGTCTAATTTATTTTTTCTTTTGTTGTTTGTGCTTCTTTTGAGGTTCTGTTGTTCTGTGTTTCTTTTGAGGTTGTATTTAAGAAATCATTGCCTAATACAAGGCCATGAAGATTTATGCCTATATTTGCTTCTAAGAGTGTTTAATTTTAACTCTGACATTTAGGTTTTGACCCATTTTGAATTAATTTTTATATATGGTGTGATGTATGGGTCCAACTTTATTTTTTTACACTTAGATATTTTGTTTTCCTAGTATCATTTGTTGTAAAGACTTCTATTTTTCCCACATTGGATTGTCTTGATACCCTTGACAAAAGTCAATTGACCAAAAACGTATGGGTTTATTTCTAGACTCTCAACTTTATTCCATTGAAAGTTTATTCTTATGCCAGTACCACACTGTCTTGATTACTGTACCTTTATATTAAGTTAAGCATGAGTCTCAGGAAGCATGAGTCTTCCAACTTTGTTCTTCCTTTTCAAGATTATCTTGGCTATCTGGGTCCCTTGCAATTCCATATCAATTTTAGGGTTAGTTTGTCAATTTCTGCAGAGAAGTCAGCTGAAATTTTTAGAGAGATTACATGGGATCTGTAGATCAATTTGGGAAGTATTGCTGTTTAAAAAATATTCAGTCTTATGACCCATAAGCATGGATTTTTTTCCACTTATTTAGGTCTTTGATTTCTTTCAACAATGTTTTATTGTTTTCAGAATGTTAAGTTTCACACTTCTTTTGCTAAATATATTTCTAAGTATTTTTTTTCAAATTGTTCATTGCAAGTGTATAGAAGTACAATTGATTTTTGAATATACTCATTTTGTATCTAGCAAACTTGTTGAACTCTTTATTAGTTCTAATCATTTTTTAAGGGATTCTTTAGGATTTTTTATATTCAAGATCATTTCATCTGAAAGTAGAGATAGTTTTACTTCTTTCTTTCCAAACTGCACATGTTTTATTTCATTTTATTGCCTAATTGTCAACTTCCAGTACAATACTGAATAGAAGTGGTGAGAGGGGAGATTGTTGTCTTATTCCTGTTCCTGTAGGGGAAATATTAATTCTTTCATCCTTAAGTATAAAGTTAGTTGTGGATTTTTTGTAGAGGTACTTTATTTGCTTGAGGGCCTGTATGCTTTTCTGCAATGTAATAATGTGTCACTATCCCATTGAGAGAAGTAGAGTCTAATTTCCCTACCCGTGAATCTGGGCTGACTTCCTTGACTCACTTGTGGCTAGTAGAATGAGGTAGAGTGAAACCACTTGACTTTGGTAGCAAGGTCAGCAAAGGCCAAGCAGCTTCTGGCTTTCTAGACTCCTGGCTCTCCAGATTTGCACCTCTCAGCATACTCACTTTTGGAACTAAGCCCTCATGCTGTGATAAGCCCAAGTGACATGGAGAGGCTCCAGTTGACAGTACCAGCTAAGCCCAGCCTTGGAGTATTCCCAGCACAGGCACCAGACATGTAAGTGAATGATTCTAGCCTTTAGCCGTGTAAGTCGCTACCAATCATTTAAATCCTCCCACTGAGGTCCCAGACATGGTGGAGCACCATGGTGGAGACAAGACACATCTTGTCCAAATACCTGGCCTACACAACCTACAAGCATGATAAAATGATTGTTATTTCACACCATAAATTTGGGGTTTGTTACTCAACCACAGATTTCTAGAATAGGTCTCAAGCCTTCCAAAGCAATCATGTTCAGAGTGTTCTTTGCATCAGTGGATGGTGGTTGGGTGTCTAAACCTGTGGTACAGTGGGCTGGGAGCTGTGGATGGGGGAGGGGAGGAAATTGCAAGTTTCTCAGAACTTTTCTATAAGCAACCCATCTGCAGCACCAGCCTCTGGTCCAGGTAGCCTCCTGGGGGTGAAGCCCACCCAGCCTTGAACTTCAGCCTATTTGACTGCTCTTGCTAGTCTCTAGTTACCAAGACTCTACACTGTTATCCCTCAAGTTCTAGTAGATTCCTGCATTATTATGGACTGTCCTCAATTGGAGCTACTGCCCAGGGCTTTGTCTTGGCCTTGCATCATTGTAGGCATTTATTACATCTTTTATAAATGAATGAATGAACTGTGACTCTGAGGCTGAGGATAGCTATAGCCTTTCTGTCCAAGAACCTTAGGCATCAGGGTTTGAGTCTTCTGGATCAGATTTGAGCTTGCCACTCCTTGAACTTGGTGATTTGAATAGCTGTTTTTATAGAATTTCTTCCCTGGCAAACCTCAGTTTTTATTCTTAAGGCCTTCAGTTGATTGGATGAAGCTCACCCACATTATGGAGGGTAATCTCCTTTACATCAAATCAATTGATTGTAGATAATAACCACATCTGCCAAATACCCTTACAGTAAAACCTAGTTCAGTGTTTGATTAAATAACTAGGTACTATAGGCTAGCTAAGTCAATACATAAAACTAACCATCACAGACATAAACATCTTTGGGGGGCCATTATTCTGCCTACTTCCAGTGAGAATAGTGAAAATGATAGAAGTGGCCATCCTTTCTTCTGATAACTGGAGGCAGGCCCTTAGGAAGGGAGGGCATTGCACAAAATGTTGATAATATTTGATATGAGAAAATACTAGAGATGAAAATTCCCCATGTGGGCAAAGCAATATGTTCAGCTTACATTTTGGGGTTGGAAAAGGGGTTTCTAAAATGCACTATGGGAGGCTTCCAAAAGAGGCTGTCAAATGGAAGAGAGTAGTAAGATAACAGGTCCCAACCTTAGAGAGAAAAGCAGTGAGGTGAGCCCTTAGCCATCCCCAAAGTTCTCAGGTGTGCTAGATGAGGAGTCACTAATAAGCAAATTTCCAACTTTCTTGGCATCTCCATGTTTCCTCTACAGTAAATAGAAACTAAGCCCCAAAGTCTTATGTGCTCATTTGTGGAGAGCAGCTTTGAGGTAAGAGTAAGTGACATTGTGGCCCACTGGTAAGCAGGCTTAAGGAGGTGGAGAGGATGGGGGGAAATGCCCTTAAAATACAGCAGAAGTGGCAGCTTCTGAAGAAAAGGAAGAGGACGGAGTTTTAGGGTCTGTGACAAAAAGAAAATAAACAGATTCCTGCTTTGGGCTTAAGTAAAAAGCTTCATGCGGAGCAGTTGACAGGCACACGCATAATCCCTTAACATTTGGTGAGCTCTGGGAAGCATGAGACGATCTTGAGTCCCCCTACCGATCTTGCTTAGCATCCTTGATTTCATGTCCAATCCACACGTATCCCAGCACAGAACCCAGGATGGTGAAACACAGATATTTTAAGCTTTTCAGGTAAAGGGGAGACTGGATCGGTGGCTCTGGAACTGTCTGAATGGACTGGTTATAGACATGCATTTGGATACTGTTCCCTAAATATGGTCTGGTAATCCAGTGTTCCATTCATCATGTAATGAAGCTTCACCAGATTGAAAGTCTTCAGCAGCCAGCCTCTCTACAAGCCCAGGCTCCCTAAAGCAGGTCTAAGAGATTGGGGAGCACCAGTAGCAGAAAGCAAAGCCTGACATAGCTTTATAATAACATAAACAGATGTCCCAGGACATTTATCAGTAAGATGGCAGCCCTGGCAGGTAAGGTACATAAGCAGACAGACCCATGTTGTAGAGTTTCTCTTCAAGAAGAACTTGTAAGGTTTGTGCCCTTGGTTCTCATAAAGAGATCTGTGCCCCAGGAATTAGGGGGTAACAGGGCTCAGAATGAGCAAATTAAAGTTATTATAAGCAGGTCTGGATTGGGGGATATTCCTAAAGGTAGGAGCCAAAAAGTTCACTGCCAAACCTTGCTAGAATATGGGAGGGGAGAAGACTTTTGGTAGAATAAAAAGAATTCCCAGCAGCTTCCAAAAGTAACACACACACTGGAATCCTGGAAACACCTGGAGGTTTGAACAAAGAAGTGAAAGCAGCTCAAGGTTTCACATACTCATTTAGAAAAAGAATCAATGAACTTTTTTTCAACCTGGGGCTAATGTTCAAATCTAGCCACTTAACATCAGGTATTTGTGTCATAAAGTACTTTCCATTAATTAAAGCTATTTATGGCCACTTGTTTCCATAATTACATGTGGGATTTGGTGAAAGATCACATGGAGTAAGGTGCTACTTAAGGGCTGAAATAAATGCACCTGAGGGGCAGTTCAGGGTCTTCAAAATGGCCTTGCAGGTGGTAGTTTGACAAGGCTGAAGGTAAACCATGGAGGTGGCAATTAGTGGATAGAAAGGCATGTGGCCACAGTCACCATGCACCACTCAGTGGAGTTGCAAAATGCATCCCTATCTGTGAATGTTGGCTTTCTATGGAGGAGGAACCACACCTCTTGGAACATGGTTGCGCAGGTTGAGTTGTTTTGCAGAGTCCCTTGAACCTCGCTGTGTGTCACTATGCAACATCTTCTACTGAGCCCACAGCATATCTGGCCTGCATGTGCTTGCAGATCCACCCATCTCCCTACCTTGTGTACCATCAGGTGCTAAGGAACATGACCTGATTCACATCTGAAGGTATTCATCCTTTATGAAGATTATGAGTTTCATATGAAGTTTCATATGAGTTTCATATGAAGATTATGAATTTCATGAGATCCCCAACCATCATGATGGAAATCCAAGTAGGCAGCATGGGAACAAGATTAAAATGGGGGAGATCATTTGTTGGGTTCTTACAGAGCCTAATTTTCTGTCACACAGAGGAATTATCTGCCAGCAGAATGGGGAGAGTCGTAGCAAACTCATCTGTGACCTTGCTCACAAATGGGTGCAGTTCAGTAGGACATTTGGTGTCAAATGATGGAATTTGCAGGTCTATCAGTGAGAGTCAATCATATCTGCAATCCAAAAGGCAACAGAGGGGTAGAAGGGGAGGGCTACCAGAAGGCCAGAGAAAATGTTACGCAGGGTTTGTTCCTGCCTTTTCTTTGGTCTACTGTCCCCACATCACATGACCCTAGCAGGCTAACTAACTCCTAAATGTTTCTCTGTCTTTATTCTCTACTCCTGCCACCAAGCATCAGTCCTTTCTCTCCTGCTATTGCAAATATTGCCTTAACTGATCTCTTGGTCTCCATTCACACCCCTCTCTAATTCATTATCCACAATCCTCTCACCATTGATCAATTCACTCTCCTGAAATCCTTCAATGAAACCCCACTGGGTATCTACAGTGAAATCTAAACTTTTCTTTTCAGCCAAAAAAATGTTTAATCAAGAAATTTTTCCTGGTTATATGGTTGTTATAAAAACTAGAAGGGAAAAAAGCCTAGGGAATAACAGTAGAGCATGCAACTCTTGATCTTGGGGTTGTGAGTTCGAGCCCCATATTTGGTGTAGAGATTACTTCAAAATAAAGTATTTTAAAAACACACCTAGGGAATATAGATAAGCACAAAGAAAAGGTGGAACATCATCCAAAGATAGCAACTGCAAATATTTTGTCATATAATATGAATGTCTCTGGAAACCCTTTAGACCACTTTAACATGAATGTCAAAATTACAATGACTTTTAGATTCCATCTCACGACAGTAGAGTATCAATCTCAGCCCTTCCCTGAAGGCTCCCTCAGTTATTTCTGAGGAGTCCGAGATGTGTCTCAGATGGGCTCAGAAACAGGTCAGCATGTTGATCTTCCTCCTCATGGAGATTCTGAAGCATTCCAGCCCTTAAGGAGGGGGCTTCTTCTTCAGGTGTCCACCATGAGAACACTCTCCCCCAATCCTTCCACTGGACAGTCCCGCACTGCCCTTGTGCGCTGACCCAGAGCAGAAAGAATACTCTTCCCCCATCCCCTGGGGTGACTGCTCACTGGGTTCTGAAGTGCACTGCTTGTGTTCAGAGTCTCAAAGTCTAGCAAGAAGAGACAGACACCACACCATTCCCTCATTTCCTTCATTCTCTAAGCTCCTCCCATAAAAACAAACAGGAGGAGAAACCCCAATAACTACAAGACCTCTTCCTCTCTCAGGGGAAGAAACAACACAAAACGTCCCCAGTATGTAACAGCAAACACCTACACTGTGCCAGGCACTATTCTAAGCTTTCTCCATACTAGTTCCTTTACTCCACAACAACTCTCTAAGATCAGTATTACGTGTGGTACTTTCATTTTACAGATGAAAAAATTGAGGCATAGAAAGGTTAAGTAACTTGCCTGAGGGCTCACAGCTAGGAAGCCTCAAAGCTGGGACTTGAGCCCAGGCAGGTTGTCTTGAGCGTCTGTGATCTTAGGGGTCACGCCTACTAGTTCTGAAAACAGCAATCCGGTTTGACATTTACTAGGGTTCCATGTTACAGGTATATATTCTTCTAGCTTTTTCGCAGTGCATGTATACACATCCATAAGTACAAATTTCTCAACATTGCACCGAAGGCTGAGATGACTCCAACTCCCTGCACAGCCTTTTTATCCCCGTTCTCCATCACCCATCCTATGAGGCAGCCACTCTGAACCATGGAGCCCTCCCAAAGCTCTCACAGGCCCTTCTGCCTTTGCATATAGCTACTTTGCCTTCCACATTGCTGGTGGATCCTGCCTCATTTTCCCAGTCCTTGTCCAGGTGTGGTGAGGTCTTAGGACTTAATGACTTCTCCAGGCAGTTGGATGTTCCTTCCTCCCCAGTCCCATGCCCCAGGCCTCTGCTAGAGACCCTACCCATGGTATTAGAGTTCTTAGTGTGTGTGTCTGACTTACTGGGGAGCTGAGAGCTCCCGGAGGGCAGCTACTTGTTTTATTACCTTATCCCTAGAGCCTAGGTTAGCATTCATTAACTCATTTTTAACAAACTCATTAGCTTTTACAAATAAACATTTTTTGTTTTTCAACAGTTTCTAGGAAAGGTGATTTCATTGCTTTTCTCATCTGTTGATTCCAATCACTAACCTTCCACTACTTTTTTTTTCCTGTTTAAATCTGTACACTCACCTTTTTCTCTCCACAATAGTTACAACCTCTGCTTCTTCCCCTGTGTGGAATTTTGCAAAATGGAGTTTACAGACCCAAATGATAGGACATCATAAATAGCCCTAAAAACACAAGCACAAGGACACATTAATTAAGAAACTGTGTGCAAAATAATATAAAAACAGGGAGGGAGACAAAACATAAGAGACTCCTAAATATGGAGAACAAACAGAGAGTTGCTGGAGGGGTTGTGGGAGGGGGAATGGGCTAAATGGGTAAGGGGCATTAAGGAATCTTCTCCTGAAATCATTGTTGCACTATACGCTAACTAACTTGGATGTAAATTTAAAAAAGTAAAACTGTGCACAACTCCACCACACCCTTCTGGAAGGTGGAAAGGAACAAATTCCACCTTTTATGGAACGTTAAAGTTAATTGTAATTTTCATTGTTTTGAGGGTGGGGCCTTTGGACTTGTGGTACCTTTTAACTGCACAAACAATATCATGGAAACACTTCTAGTTAGAGTCAAAGAAGTATTATGTCAAAATCGCAAATGTCTGTGATTTTGGTCAAGAGATGTGCATTCTTCTTACAGTATTCTCTTATTTGCTTTGTTGTTTGGGTGGGAGAAAAGTTATTGCCTTACATATTTTTATCATTCAATAATTCCAGTTCACTTAACCTTTCAGAACCATACATGTTTCCGAACATATGTTGTTTCCCCTGGTCTGCATTCCTCTCGGATGCCTTAGATGTATATGTGTCAGCTCATATGGGAGCTGCCCAGAAGGATCTTTCTTACTGGTAAATGCAGGGGAGATACCCCCAGAGGGTTTATATGTCCCAGACTTTATTCATGTTAGCAATAGCTCCTCACTCTTAAATACTCCTCATCAAGCAACAATAAAAAGCAGGGTTTACTTGCGAAATCAAGAGCCACTGGAGGCCTCCTGGCTTGGTCATAGTAACTCCTCTAAATGAGAGGTTACTCGTGATTAAGAGATATCTAGACATAGAATGGTCTAGTGGGCTATAAATCTTAAATACAAGTTTCTCTGCTACACAATAATGACCAGAATTCTTTGGCTTAGTTTACGTTTGTATTGAAAGTCTACACAAACTAGAATAAATCATCCTGATGTTCTTCCCTCCCACACACTCCTTCTCACACCTACCTTCAGCCGGACCCAGGTGATGATGTTGCCTATACATCTGTCCCCCATCTCGGAGCTCTGTTCCCATCCTCCCTGCTCTCTGGAATGTCTTCCTAGCCCGGGCATCCAGTTCCTACTTAAAAGTTATTGTCTGAATTAATTGGTACTTTGTGCTCTGACATCTTTGCCACCCCTTGTCTTTCCCTGTTAAACCAAAATAATAAAAACCTGTCCAGTTTTTACCACACACAAATGTGCGAATGGCTACCATTTGCTGAGCATTTGTTTTATGCCAGGCATCGTAGGAATATACACAATCTAATTAATGACACAAAACCCTAAAAAGTAAGTATATTCATTTTACATCTGAGACAAATGAGGCTCAGAGGGAATCAAATGATTCCCCAAGGTCACAAAATTAGTAAATGTTAGAGCTGAAACTGGATCCCAGGGCTAACCCAAAGCCCACACTCTATTTTTCTATCATTTTTATGTGTGATAAAAAGTTCATGTCTGTAAAATCAATTTTTGAATGTGGAAATGTAATGTTTATTGACATTCTTTTTTTATTTGAGAGAGAGAGAGAGAGAGAGCATGAACAGGAGAGAGAGAATCTTAAGTAGACTCCATGCTCAGTGTGGAGCACTATGGGGGATTCGATCTCACAACCCTGGGATCGTGACCTGAGCTGAAATCAAGAGTTGGATATTCAACCAACTGTGTCACCCAGGAACTCCTGCTTATTGACATTCTCGATTTGTCTTTATGACTTGTAAAGATTAAAGACATTCTTTGAAGAAAAGTTGTTCAAATGACCAAGCTAAAACTAGGTGAGTTTTCTCCTCTGTGAACGTATCTATCTTTTGACCTCCTATTAGAAGTATTCCCATGATACCGGGGTGAGGCTGCTTCCAGACTCTCTTGGTGGACAGAGCTAGGGAAAGTATGTATGTACGTGTGTATGTATATGTAGGTATGTATGTATGAGTGTACATATGTATGTATGTACATAATGCCTATGTATGTACATATGAATGTATGTAAGAATACACGTGAATATATTCCATATTCACACTCATTTTATTATCCATTGATACATTTATGAAGTTCTTATCCATACCTCTAATTGATCTAATTTTTTCCCTCCCCATTTTGTAATTCCCTTTTTTGATCATGAGAAAGCTAATTCCCATTTTCCTCAATATATTTACTTCCTGCATGAACCCCTCTGTGTTCATCCATCTACTGTTACAAGTGCCCCAGCACACACCTGTCTTCCTCAGCCAGCCAGGGCTCTGGAACCGCGCGTGCCCCAGCCCCAGCGCCAGCTCCTACACAGGTACCTACTTTGCATGGTCTCACTAACCATTTTTGCACTGAATTATTCAAAAGGAAAGAAGGAAAAAAGGCCAGTAAATGTCTCTACTTTGCTTTTTGAACATCTGGAATACAGTTGTAATACCCATTTTCATGTCCTTGTCTGCTGATTCTGGCATCGATGTCAGTCCTGCATCAGTTTTGATTGATTTAGCTCCTTATTATGGGTCATATTTTCCTTCTTCTTTGCATGATTGGTAATTTTTTTTTTTTATCGAATGTCAGACATGGTAAATTTTACCTTACTAGTTGCCAGATATTTTTGCATTACTGTAAATATTCTTGACTTTCATTCTGGGACGTAGTTAGTTTGTTGGACACAGTTCTATCCTTTTAGGTTTTGCTTTTATGATTTGTTAGGAGGGTCTGGAGCACTCAGTCTAGAGATAATTATTCCCTCCCACCCCCACCCCCACCCCCACCCCCACTGAGGCCACACCCTTCTGATTACTCTACCCCAAGCCTATGACTCAGAAGGCTTCTGCTCTGGCTGGTGGAAACAGGCGCCAGTCCGGCTCCTGTGTGAGCACCTGGCACTGTTACTGTTCAATTCTTTCGGAGGGTTCTTCTCCAGACCTCAGATAGTTTCATCCTACACACGTGCTGCTCAGCAGTCCGCTCAAGACCCAGGGAGGGCACTCAGCACATCTCTGGTCATCTCTCTGTTCATCTCTCTCCCCTTTGGTGACTCTCAGCACCTCCACTTGCCCAGAAGGAATCTCCTGGGCTCTCTCAGTTCCGCCTCCCTATGCCGTGCCTAGGAACTCTCTCAAAGCAGTGACCTGAAGCAATTGCAGTGTTCACCTCGTTTGTTGCCTCTTTCACAGGGATCACTGTCTGTTGTCTAGAGCCCAGGGTCCTGAAATCCATTGCTCCATATATTTTGTCTGTTTGGATTGCTGCTCTTGTTTCACACAGAAAGGTAAGTCTGGTCCCTATTACTCCATGGTGGGTAGGAATAGTGATAGTGGTACATACTTTAGGTGAAAAAAAAATGTTTTTAATTCTTAAACTCTTAACCCACAATATATTTCTCAATTCAGATTCAACACCAACCACTGGTACGTGAAAGGTCTCCTAATGTGTCAAGGTTATGAGATTAAGAAATGAACCTAAGAGATAACAAAAGAATCTTGGGTCCTGGCTAAATAGTAGTGGTTAGGAATACTACTGACTCTATTTCTGAGAATTAGTTAAACTTACTTTTAAAAATGCTTAGTAATTCCTACTGAATGTCCATAACATACCTATAATTATGCTCAAGCATTTGGGGAGTACAAAGTCCTACCCTTGAAGAAGAACTTGCAGCTTCTCAGGGAGAAAAGACATTTATACATGTGAAATGAAATCACAGGGCAGTATCATTCATGTTGAGATGACTAAGACAATGAGTGATAAAATACCATGTGCCAGAATTTATCTTCTTCCTAATAATGGACATTTTTAGAGTGTTTTGGTCCCGCCTCCCCATTATTATTATTTTTTTAAATGTAGAACAACTATAAAACACTTCCACTTAGATTAACATTCTCATCTTATCTGATTCATTTGCCAAGAACAAAAAACATCCATGCTGTGGCAGATACAGTAGACTGAAACTCGCAATACTTATTTCAGCCTCCTTCTAGGGAGCCTCCTAGCATTGCAAAAAGAGAAAGGCTAGGGGCACCTGGGTGGCTCAGTCGGTTAAGCGTCCAACTTCGGCTCAAGTTCATGAGTTCAAGCCCTGCAACAGGCTCTGTGCTGACAGCTCAGAGCCTAGAACCTGCTTGGGATTCTGTGTCTCCCTGTCTCAAAATAAATAATAAACGTTAAAAAAAAGAAAGAGAGAGAGAAAGACTAAAATGGCATTCCCCAGACTCCCTTGCAGTTTGGGATCTGGAGTGATTTGGGTTCCACCAATCAGATTCCTTCATGCAAGAACTGACTCAAACTGAGGTAAGGAGGCAGAAGCATTCATTTTGCTGATATGGATCGCAGGGGGTGGATGTGCTTTGGAGTGGACTGTTCCAGGGTGCTGATGATCCACAGACTACAGCTAAGACAGATGTGCCTGGAAATAGTAACATGACAGCAGCTTCCTGAACTCCTGACTGAAGCTAAGATTATGATACTTTAAAGCAGTTGTTCTCAATTGGGGGCTGTTCTGTGTCCAGGTGCCATTTAACAACATCTGGAGACATTTCTTTTTCTTTTTCTTTTTTTTTTTTTAATGTTTATTTATTATTGAGAGACTGAGAGAGACAGAGCATGAGCATGGGAGGGCCAGAGAAAGGAGGAGACACAGAATACAAAGCAGGCTCCAGGCCCTGAGCTGTCAGCACAGAGCCCAATGTGGGGCTCAAACTCACAAACCGTGAGATCATGACCTGAGCTGAAGTCAGACACTTAACCGACTGAGCCACCCAGGTGCCCCTGGAGACATTTCTTAACAGCTACTTTTTAAAGTTTATTTATTTATCTTGAGAGAGCAGGGAAGGGGCAGAGCGAGAGGGAGAGAGAGAGAGAGAGAGAGAGAGAGAGAGAGAGAGAGAATCCCAAGCAGGCTCCATGCTTCCACACTTCAGCACAGAGCCCGACTTGGAGCTGGAGATCACGAACTGCTAGATCACCATCTGAGCTGAAATCAAGAGTCCCACACTTAACTGACTGAGCCACCCAGGCGCCCCTGGAGACATTTCTGATTGTCACGACAGAAAGCATCCATCAGCATCTAAGTGGGTAGAAGCCAGCGATGCTGTCTTACATTCTGCAATACATAATACAGCCTCCTCAACAAAGATTTATCCTGCCCAAAATGCCAACAATGTCTGTCCTAGAGCCTGAGTTCTAGATGGTTGTGTCCTGATTCCCAAAGCTCTCGATCAAGGCAAAGTAGTCGTTCGCTCGGAGGATAACTTTGGTTTTGTGCTTCTACTTTCACACTGAATTTATTCCCAAGTCATAAGTTTTTGTTTCTGCAGTTTCTTCTGGGATCTTTTCCTTCTGTGAAACCTCATCTTCTGGTTTAGGAACAATCTGCTCCTTTCCAGTAAGGATCATCCCAAGGTGGCAGGAGGAGCTCATGGAGGGGTTAATCCAACCGGGAGCTCTGTAAATCCAGTGGTGCGTCTTGGGGGTTTTTTTCACCTGGATGAACTCAATGACCAGAGAATCTACCATCGAAATCCTTAAGTTCCATGTTACTCTCTGCATTTTTACGTATGTGCAACAAAAATTCAACATTCTTTTTGGGCCACTGACCCTGTGTTCAGCCCCCCACTATTTGGTTTTGGCACACCTACCAGCTCTGTCATCATAACCATGTAATGGCATACATGTCTTCTGTAAAGTGACACCTTTTGGAGCTTTGGGGAATTTTCAGGTATGTATGTATATCTCTGATGGCCTGGGCAGTTTCACAGATGTTCTTGAAGTGAACACGAAGATCTGTATCTTAGATTTGCACAGTTTTGTGGGGGTTTCTGGGTTAAGTAAGCAGTGAAGCATTTTCAGACATCACCTCAGGCCGTTTTCCGGAAGAACAGAGGGTCACTTCTGTAGAGTCATTCTGAATTAATCCCAAAGGTCCAACCTAGAGCCTGCTTTTCTAACCTCTCAAACAATCTTGTAAACACCTAATTCCTTGAATTAGGTTCATTACCTGTTTAAGATACCCGGAGCAGCTTCTAATGTGCTATTGACCATGGCTCGCACACCATTGCGTGAACTGACCCCCATATAGTACCTCCATTGAAAAAATGCACAAAGTGTAATTTGTGCTAACCAACTATGAAATTGTTAAGCTCTTGCATATTTGTCTCTCTCCTTTTCTTTTACCAAAGATGTCTGTTGCTCTGTCTGTAGAATCATGTGTAATGTGCTTAGATTTTAAGATTTTAAGACACAACATGGGGCATCTGCATGGCTCAGTCAGTTAAGTGTCCGACTCTTGATTTCAGCTCAGGTCATGATCTCACAGTTCATGGGTTTGAGCCCTGTGTTGAGTGACATGCTATCAGCACAGAGCCTGCTTGAGATTCTCTCTCTCCTTCTCTCTCTATCCCTCCCATGCTTGTGTGCATGCCCTCCCACCTCAAAGTAAATAAACTTAAAAAAAAAGACACACAAAAAGTGAAGATGTACCAAAAGTAAGAAGAAAATGGAAGGGGTCTTTTGTGGTTTTTCAGGATGTAAATACCAGCAAATCGTTTTAAAATATAAGCAAACAGGGGCGCCTGGGTGGCTCCATCGGTTAGGCATCCAACATCAGCTCAGGTCATGATCTCATGGTTCACGAGTTTGAGCCCCCATCGACCTCGCAGCTGTCAGCACAGAGCCCACTTGGGATCTTCTGTCCTCCTCTCTCTCTGCTCTTCCCCCCGCTTGCACACACACACACACACACACACACACAGTCTCTCTCTCTCACACAAGAAATAAATAAATAAAATATAAGCAAACAAACAAGAATTCACTATGGGCTGGAGAGGGCATTAAAGGCCTAATGCGGGCAGCATGGCATGGGGTGACAGCAAGGACTCTGGTCTGGAGCAGGTGTTTGGGCTCAAATTCTGGCTCTGTGCCCTTGGGAAAGGTTAACTTCTTCTATAAGCTGTAAATGGTTAATAGTCCTTCCGTCACAGTGATGTTGTGCAGATTGAAGTAATAAATATATGGGTAGCAGTTAAATAATGTTTATGCATAGCAATGGTGTTTGTATTAAATACAATAAAAGTGAAGGTAGAACTCCAGTTGGATAATATGAGTATTGTTAAATGAAGACATTTCTGAGGTAGGTGCAAGAGTGGCAATGCTAGACGACAGGAGGGAAGTGGGCTCGACTGCTGTGCAAGCTGGGTGCTGAGGACCAGTGACACAAAGTGGGGGCAATAAAGTAAGAGCCTGAGTGGAGAGTCCTGAAACTCTTCCCAAACTGGCTGGGCTTTCACCTGTGAAACTTTGGGGCACTACTGAAGGATATCTGACAGGTGATGTAGAGAAAGTGATGTTTTAGGAAGAGCATTCTGAGGGCGAGTTTTTTGTTGCCATCCTACAGCTTTATGCCAACCTGACAGACCCATGAATCACTTGCCAACTGGCCCATAAAAGGACGCTTTGAACACCTACAGCCATCATGGCAACCATGTTGCCTTTCTCTACTCTGAAATTTCTGTCCTGCCCTACACAGCTTCAGGGGTCCCTCCGGGGGGGAAGGGTGCTTGGGGCATCATTAATAAACGCTGGTCTTTAAAAAATTATTCTATCAAGTTCTATTTTAGTTTAAAAAGTATTGGTGTCCCTGGACTGATTTATTTTCTTTTCTTCTTTTTTTTAAATTTTTAAAATGTTTATTTATTTTTGAGACAGAGAGAGAGAGAGAGAGAGAGACAGAGCACAGCGAGGGAGGGGCGGGGAGAGAGGGAGACACAGAATCCGAAGCAGGGTCCAGGCTCTGAGCTGTCAGCACAGAGCCCGACATGGGGCTCAAACCCACCAACTGTGAGATCATGACCTGAGCCGAAGTTGGATGCTTAACCAACTGAGCCACCTAGGCGCCCCTATTTTCTTTTCTTCTTTTAATGCCTCAGCTATATCTTTATAGGTCCTGGATGCCCCCTGATCACTGTTGGTCTTTTAGACATTCATTAAGGTTCCTAGAAAATACCTTTCACTGTTACCCATCTCCTATCATGCCCACTACAATAGGTACTCCAGATGATGAACTAAGTATGAACTATTGTATCTTTCATTCTGATGGGAAGAAAGTATCTTGAGCTTAATTAAAAACAGGATCCTTTAGGGGCACCTTGGTGGCTCGGTTAAGCATCTGACGCTTGATTTTGGCTCAGGTCATGATCTCAGGGTCGTGAGATTAAGCCCCATGTCAGGCCCTGTGATCAGCATGGAGCCTGCTTAAGATAGTCTCTCCTTCTGCCCCCCACCCCCAACTTGTGTGTGCTCTCTCTCTTAAAAAAAAAACAAAACAGGATCATTTAAAATTTCTTCTACTTATCTGAACTAGTCAGTGGCATTTAAAAATGAAGATGCTAGAAAGATCTAGAAAATAAACAACTGAGTTCTTTGTAACGGGATAAGAGAGAAGGAAAAGTCAAGGATAATTCCAGGATTTCTGGCCTGGGTGACTGGATTGATGGCACCATTGATTGAGACAAGGGATAAAGAGGAGTAGTCAGGGCCAGCTACATAATTTACAGGGTTCAGTCCAAAATGAAATTGCTGGGCCCCTAAATGTCAAAATGTCAAAATTTTAATTTATATTTGAAAACCCAGTGAATAAAATTATTGATTTAAAATACAAGCTTATAATACTCTGTACAAAAATTGAATAGTGTGTGTGGTGTGGTGTGGTGTGTGCATGTGTGTGTGTGAACATTAATACCAGCAGCCAATAATGCCATAAGTAGGTCTGAGAGTCAGGGTGGTGGTTAACTTCTGAGCCAACTACCAGGCTATATGTCAATGGATTTACTATCCTGTACTGTGTTGGACCAAATAGACTTTATGATAGTAACACTAGTAGTGACCTTCAGTTTCTTTTTTCTTTTTATTAATTTTAAGGACTTTGCTTCTTGTGTATGTGATTGCTGTCATCTTTTTTTTTTTTTAAGTTTATTTATTGATTTGGAGAAGAGAGAGAGAGTGAGAGAGGGGAGGGGCAGAGAGAGAGGGAGAGAGAGAATCTCATGCAGGCTCCGGACTGTTATCGTGGGCCCAATGCGGAGCTCAATCCCACAAACAGCAAGTTCATGACCTGAGCTGAAACCAAGAGATGGACATGTAACCAACTGAGCCACCCAGGCGCCCAGTGATTGCTGTCATCTTGACAAACAGGAGGCGGGCGGATGTTGACCTGATATCCTACTCAAATGTTATTTTGAGAACGTAAATTCATATAACTCTCTACTTAGTGTCTTAGTGTCAAAATGCAGGAAAACTCTTTTTCCTTTCTTTCACTCTCAACTTGTCATGGTGGTCTTCATTTCCCACATGATGTCACACTCTCTTAGGTACAGGGACACACACAGGGTAGATGCAGGCCTTCCCAGACTCCTGGGGCCCTACTTCAAGACTGGGCACAAAGCTACCAGGTTAGGTCGTGTGCCAACCATGGATAAACACCCCTGGAACTCAAGCCAGGGGTGTTTTTTTCATGAGGCCACAGTCCCAACCAACGGCAGATGGGTGACTCCCAAGAATATTTTTACTTCTGTGCCAGTGTGCACTAGGTACCTGGATAGGATGGGCAAGAGGTTTGCCTGCCTAGTTCCCCCCTGAATGTGCCACTGCACTGCCAACCTGGAGCTGAGACGGCCATTGCTACACCCTGTCACAAGAGGTGCCAATGTGAACGTGAATGTGCCGATCCTCCCTGCACCCAGGCCAAGGATCCCACCAGTGGGGACATAAGGTGGCAGCAGTCACAGGGGATGAGGAAGAGAGGCCCTTGGTGCTGAGAGCAGGGCAGTTGTCTGAGAACCTACCCAAGGGATGCAGGGAGGGAGTGGGAGGCAGGATGCTGTGTGAGCCAACACACACGCTCCACTGTCTCATAGGACTCTATTCACAAAACATGAGTGAAAAGGTAAAGTTATTAAAATTTTTTTAAATGTTTATTTATTTTTGAGAGTGAGGGAGTATGAGTCGGGGAGGAGCAGAGAGAAAGGCGAACACAGGATCCGAAGCAGACTTCAGGCTCTGTGCTGACAGTAGAAATTTTCAAAACAACCAATGCAGAGCATTAAACTTCAAGCACAGTGTCCTTCTGAGCTTGAGGCCCTGTGGGACTGTGCTAGTTGCAGGTCTGTTGCTAGGGACTGAATGTTTTTGTCCCCCACCCCCACCCCCAAATTCATATATTGAAGCTCCAACCCTCAATGTAACTGTATTTGGAGACAGGGCTTTTAGGAGATACTTAAGATTAAGTGGGGTCATAAGTGTGGGGCCCGAATCCAGACCTCATAAGAAGAAGGACACACTCACACGCCGAGGAAAGGCCATGTGAGCCCACAGTGAGAAGGCAGCCATCTGCAAGCTGGGTAGAGAGCTCGCCAGAACCCAACACTTGGCACCCTGGTCTCAGACTTCCAGCCTCCAGAACTGTGACAAAATAAGTTTCTGTTGTTTAAGCCACCCAGTCTGTGGTGTTTTGTTATGGCAGTCTGGGCTGACTAAGACACCTGCCAAGCCAGACCTGAGAGCGGGTTGTTTGAGAAAGATCATGAATTCCGCTATGGACCTGTTGAGTTCTGAGGGACCAAAGTGATATTCGACTGGCAATTTCTCATTTATGGACGTGCAGATCCAGCAGCCAACAGCAGGGCTGGAAATACCAGTTTGGAAGTCATTAATCCATAAACAGCAATTAGATCCATGGGAGTGGCTGAGATCACCCAAACACAGTGTTTAGGGTGAGAAAAGGGTGAGGTTAAAACCAAGGTGGGTGTGCCAACAGGTGGCCAGAGGTGGAAAGATCACAGAGAAGACAGTGACGGAGAAGAAAAGATCAGAAAGAAGGAAGGAAATCCAAGAGGAGAGTATGGTATTTTGGAAGCTAAAGAAAGCTTAGAAATTGGTCACCTTGTCAGATGCTATTAAGAATTCAAGAAAGAAGAAGATTGGAAAGTGGACAGTGGATCTAGCCACAAGGAGGTCTCTGGGAGCAGTTGGACTTGAGGATTGAAATGAGAAGCCAAAGTGGGAGGAGCTAAGGATAATGGACAAAGTATGGAAGACCTGAGTCAAATTGGCTGTATCAGATCCACCCGAGGAGTTTAGAACATACAGATTCCTGGGCTCTTCATTAGATTATGATTTGGTAGATGAGGGCTGGGACAAAAGAACCTATATTTTTTAAGGTTTCTAGATAACCCTGATGCCCTGCCAGGTTTGGGAACTACTGATGGGATGCAAAAACATGACTTGCATTCCCATACACCTGGGTTCCGATCCAGATTATGTCACATTTTAGTTGTTTGAGCCAGAATAGATACTTAAATCTCCTTAAGTCTTGGGTACCTCATTCATAAAAAATGAGAGTGAGAGTCCCACTTTGTAACAGCCAGTGCTATTTAGCAGTAAATACAATGAATGTAAACTATTCTCTTAATGAATAGCTTGGCTCCGAGGGGAGGAGAAAGGGTCCATAGCTATAAGATTTAGAGAGGGATAGTGTTTTGTTTTGTCTTGACTTTTTGTGAGATGGTTTTTTTTGAGCATATCTGTAAGCTGAAAGGCAAGAGAGGAAGATGGGGTGTGATAAGCCCAGATCTCTGAATTGATGAGAGGAACTGTCTCCAAATTCTGGGTGGAAGGGTCAGTTTCTGAAAGAATAAACTCCCTGGAAAGAAGTTGGTATGGGGGCAGGACATTCAGGGTTTCACTCTTTTTTTGCCTTTTTTTTTTTTCATTTTGAGAGAGACAGAGACAGCATGAGTGGGGAGGGCCAGAGAGAGAGGGAGAGAGAGAGAATCCCAAGCAGGCTCCACACTGTCAGAGCAGAGCCCTATGTGGGGCTCAAACCCACGAAGACATCATGACCTGAGCAGAAACTGAGAGTCGGACACTTAACTGACTGAGCTACCTGTGTGTCTCATGGGGTTTCACTCTTAACCATCCCAATTTCCTTACAGAGTAAGAGGCAGTATCATATGCTGAGAGTGGTAGGGTTCTCGAGAAGAGGCACAGGTTTGGAAAGAGTATGTTGGAATTTTGAGGAATGGGAGAGCTAGATGAAAGATACAGAGAAGTTTCCCAAAACATATAAAGAAATTTTACAAAACAACCAAACAAAACAAATAATCCAATTAAAAAGTGGGAAGAGGACCAAAATAGACATGTTTCCAAAGAAGACATACAGACACACATGAAAAGATGCTCAACATCACTAATCATTAGGGAAATGCAAATTAAAACCACAATGAAATATCACTTCAAACCTGTCAGAGTGGCTAAAATCAAAAACGCAAAAAGTAACAAGTGCTGGCATGGATATGGAGAAAAAGGAGCTCTTGTGTAGTGTTGATGGGAATGCAAACTGGTGCAACCACTGAAGAAAACAGTATGGAGGTTCCTCAAAAAGCTAAAAATAGAATTACCATATAATCCAGTAATTTCACTACTATTTACCCAAAGAAAACACAAGCACTAATTCAAAAACATTAGTGCATCCCTGTGTTTATTGCAGTATTATTTGCAACAGCAGCCCAAGTATCCATTAATAGATGAAAAAATAAAAGATGTTATATAAATATATATATGTATATATCTATATCTATGTATCTATATATATATATATATAGATATAGATACAGATATAGATATTGATATATATAATATACATTTTATATATACTGGTGTGTATAATATATACCTGTATATATTATATATACTGGAATATTATTCAACCATAAAAAAGAATGAAATCTTTCTTTTTGCAACAACATGGATGGAACTATAGAGTATAATGCTAAGTGAAATAAGCCAGAGAAGGGCAAATACCGTATGGTTTCACTCATACATGAAATTTAAGAAAAAACAAATGAGGAGTGCCTGGGTGGCTCAGTTGGTTAAGTATCTGACCTGGGCTCAGGTTATGATCTCACAGTTTGTGAGTTCAATCTCCGCATTGGGCTCTGTGCTAACAGCTTGGAGCCTGGAGCCTGTTTGAGATTCTGTGTCTCCCTCTCTCTCTCTGCCCCTCGCCTGCCCATGCTCTGTCTGTCTCTCAAAAATGAATAAACATTAAAAAAAATTGTTTTAAAAGAACAAATGAAAGAATAAAGAAAAAAAAAAAGGAGGCAAAAAAAAACCAGACCCTTAAATGCAGAGAAGTGATTATTGCCAGAATGGAGGTAGGTGGGGGATGGATGAAATAGATAAAGTGGATTAAAAGTACATTTATTTTGATGAGCACTGAGAAATGTATAGAATTGTTGAATCATTATATTATACACCTGAAACTAATTTAACACTGTAAACTCATTATATCTCATTAATAAAAATCTTAAAAATAAAAAGGTACATGGAAGGATAAAAAAATGCCCAGTCTTGGGGCGCCTGGGTGGCGCAGTCGGTTAAGCGTCCGACTTCAGCCAGGTCACGATCTCGCGGTCCGTGAGTTCGAGCCCCGCGTCAGGCTCTGGGCTGATGGCTCAGAGCCTGGAGCCTGTTTCCGCTTCTGTGCCTCCCTCTCTCTCTGCCCCTCCCCCGTTCATGCTCTGTCTCTCTCTGTCCCAAAAATAAATAAAAAACGTTGAAAAAAAAAATTAAAAAAAAAAAATGCCCAGTCTTAGGTTGGAGACCACTGATTTCTTCTTTGCCTTCTCTGTAATATATGTGGCTTGTTTTAGCCTCTATTGTTATTTAGAAATAGTAGATTATACTAGTGGCATTTGCAGAATAGTTAATCCATGCTGGCATTGTATTCGGAATTTTACATTATTATCTCATTTAATCTTCACAACAACTCTGTGATGTAGGTACTTCCCATCCATTAACCCCACTTTGTAGATGATGAACTGAGACTTACAGAGGTTTAACTAAGTGCCAAGGTCACTCAGTTAATTAATTGAAGAATAGGTTCTCAGCCTTAGGTTTGTCAGATTTTAGAACCTCTGTTCTTAACGGTGGTATACCATGCAATAATTAGCATTTGGTGCTGGTAGCATATACAACAGAATGGTGAGCTGGGGAGGAAGGAACTGGGCAGATATATCCAGGCTGGAAATCATTAATTATTATCTGTATTATACAATCTATTTATATATATTATTGCTGATATCTTTGGATATCCTTTATCTGTAAAAAAAAATCAAGTTAAGAAGTCTGTTTTTTACTCTTTACTGGTTTTAAAGATATTAATTAAAATTCTTTTCTTACAGATGTGGGGCTTGGACTCATGAACCATGAGGTCATGACCTGAGCCAAAATCAAGAATCGGATGCTTAACCAACTGAGCCACCCAGGGGCTCTGACTACCTACTTTTTAAAAAGCTATAGATAGGGGTACCTGGCTGGTTCAGTTGATGGAGCATGCCACTCTTGATCTCTGGGTTGTAAGTTTGAGACCCAGGCTGGGTGCAGAGATTACTTAAAAATAGAATCTTAAAAATAAATAAATAAAAATCTAAAGATAATTGATATCTTTAAACTTCAAATAATGTTTTAACTCCAACAACTCTTCCAAGCTTCAAGCTTACAGTGTTACTGTGGGCCAACCAGTTTGTTCTATCTTGCTGGGATTTTTTTAACCTCACACATTATATATCATTATATGTCACTATTTTCTAGAAACCAATGTTTGTTTGGAATTACCTGCATCTCAGATCTTCTTTATACTATTGCTTTCAGTTTTGTGAGGCATATCCTTTGGAAATTCCTTTAGTGCAAAATAAATTTCTTTTTATTCTTCTTGGAACTTATTGGAATTCCTGAATATGTGGATTAATGTCTCTCATCAGTTATGAAAAATTCTCAGCCACTATTACTTTGAATGTTGGGTGTCCCTCTTTCCATAATCTACTTCTAGAACTCTGTTAGGACAGATGGCAATTTCTCATTTTACCAACACCTACCTCAGTGAGCCTTTAAGAGTCTCTATCATTTTTATTTCTGGGCTGTGTTCTTTGAAATTCCTCCAGATTTATCCTCTAGTTCCATATTTAAATTCTGTCCATTATGCTGCTTAACATTCCAGATTTCCCCCCAAATATGTTACTATCATAATTTTCAAAGTGCAGGTACATTGAAAGGATTTTACACTAAACTCCCATATGCTCACCACCTATATTCTACAGTTAACATTTTACTGTACTTGCTTTATCACATATGTATCATCTATCCCCCTATGCATCCATCAGTCCAACTTTCTTATGTGCATATCAAAGTAAGTTGTTACCCTAAATCCTTCCATTTAGTTTTTATTTTTGATTCTTTTATTTTCCATTTCTCAAAGATCCATTTGTTCCTTTTTCATATCTATCTGGTCATTTCTGGTGTTTCGTAATATCACTCACCTTTCCACTTCCTTCTTTTGTTTCTCAAACATATTAGACTTATTTACTTTATAGTCCATAAGGCTGTATTTTAACAATTAAGGGGCACCTGGATGGCTCAGTTGGTTAAGCATCTGACTTCGGCTCGGGTCATGGTCTCATGGTGAGTTCAAGCCCCACATCAGGCTTTGTGCTGATAGTGCAGAGCCTGTTTGGGATTCTGTCTCTCCCTCTCTCTGCCCCTCCTTTGCTCATGCACTCTCTTCTCTCTCTCTCTCAAAATAAATAAATCAACTTAACAAAAAACAATTGAGAATATAGAATGCCTAGTTAAATTTGAATTTCAGGTAAACAACACATTTTTTGTGTATGTATGTCCCAAATATTGCATGGGACATATTTATGCTTAAAATGTATTCATTACTTACCTGAAGTTTGAATTTAATTGGGTGCCCTGTATCTTATCTGGCCATCATCTGTTAATTCCCATATCTGAAGTCTTTATAGGACTGGTTCATTTGTTTTGTTGAATCTTCCCATGGTGGCTTGTTTCCTTGAGTGTTTTGTGTTTTGGGGTTGTTGGCTCATCTTCAAGTTTCTCTGTCAGATTTCTTCTAGGCTTCAGCTGAGGGTACATTCCTTCAGGGTATATTGCATTTGCTCTTGCCAGGTGTCTGGGGCACTGCAGATCTGGTCTACTTTAAACTAAAATTTTCAGCTGATGCTTTTCTGGATCATGCAATGAGTGAAAATTTGGGCCAGGAAACCTCAAAAAAAGCTAGTACTACAAAATGTCAACAAGAGGCTTTTTCTTTCTTTTTAAGAAAACTTATTTACAAAGAAAATGTGGAAACAATTTTTGTTGCCATCTGCCTTTTCTAAATGTGTATTCTCCCAGCTCCAAGTCTTGTCATTGCTGAGTCAGGGCTTTATTTTCTCAGGTGTGGGGAACTTACCATCCTGCACAGACCCAATGCCTAGTAGCAGGTGCCCCAGGGCAGTAGTTCTGAGTTATTATGCAGCATCATCAGTGTTTAGTTCCTTCCTTTCTTTCATGGACTTCTGTGCTGGTTTGTTGCCGGCATCAAAGAAATTCCACCTGAATTCTTCAGATGCACCCATTAATTTAAATGAGTAATTTTAATATTTTTGTTGGCTTTTTAGATGTTTTGTAGACCCTCCAGTTAGCCTTATTCCTGAAAACCTGTGCTCTTTAGTCATCAAACCATTGTTGGATTTTATAAAGAGTTGCTTCAGGTGTTGTTAAATATAGAGATCTAAACCAGAGAGAGACCCTATCTGATTATAAACAGGTGTACAGCAAAATAAGCAGAATTCCATCTTAGGAAGCTGATCTTTTTCTAGGTACGTCACATGATATAAAAATAAATCTATTAACATAGTCACATTAAGAGAAAAAAACAAAAGCAGTGCAACTGGAATGACCAGCTTTCACCAGTTCAGTGCACAAATAATGTCACATTCCTTTATTATTCAAAATCCACCTTATTGGAGGGAGAGCTAGAGCCTCTGATTGTGATCAGTGATTCTCATTTCCATTATTGGAGGGCTCTCTCTCTGTGACTAGGGTCCCCCAGGGACAGACTCTTTATTTCATATTCACACACTCTGCCTAAATTTCTTAAACTCATCCACAGGCCTCAATGGCTGGGTCAGAAGGAGTGTCCAGCCTCCCTCACGTGATAGTGTTCCTAGTTACACTGCCTCCCTGATAATCTAGCCTGGGTTTTGTTTCAGATTCCCCTTCCCTCATAATAAATGAAGGATGCTTGGTATCTTTTTCCTGATGGAGGATGTCAGTTAGGCCTGACTCATTACAGCTGAAATGTTCTGACAGTGTAGCTTGAGAAGGGAGGAATGAAGGTCTCAATTCTATAACACCTTGGAGGAATCTTGGTCTTTATGCAGAATTTCCTTTCCCCTTGGCATCATAGCAAGGAATATTGGGAGGAGTAGTCTTTGTTACTTTATTAACAAATGCTCATGCTGCATCCTTATCCTGGGGCATTAAGTGCTTAATTAAGAAGATGCATATAAATGATATGGAGGTGACTTATGATCTCTAATATTAGACAGCAAAGCAGACTGAACCTTTTAATTGCCACCTTATGCCTTAAAAAAATGTACGACTGGGGGCACCTGGCTGACTCAGTCATAACGCATGTGACTCTTGGTCTCAGGGTTGTGAGTCTGAGCCCCACGTTCGGTGTAGAGATTACTTAAAAATAAAATATTTTTTAAAATGTAAAAGTGTTTACTCCATGAGAAAACCTCTACCGAAAGGTGTATAGTTTCCCCATAGGTGGATTATTCACTGCAAGGAGAAATATAGTAACTCTACAGTAGTAAAACTAGACAATAACTAGACTTAACTTTGCAAACTAAACATCTATATTTTAAAAAAAGAAAGATCTCAAATCAATACCTTGACCTTTCAACTTAAGAAATTAGATAAAGGAGCGAAAACCCAAGGCAAACTGGAGGAAGAAAATAACAAAGACCTGAGTGGAAATAAATGAAATCAAGAATGGAAAAACAAAAACAACAACAACAACAACAAAAAAGAATGGAAAAACAATAGAGGAAATCAACCAGACCAAAATTTGTTTCTTAAAACAGATCTACAAAAGTGATAAACTTTTAGCTAGAATGAAGAATGAAAAAGAGAGAAAACTCAAATCTCTAAAATCAGAAATGAAAAAGAGGATATCACTCCACCTTTACAGGGGGAAAAAAAGGATTAAAAAGGAATACTATGAACAACACTGTATATCTAAATTAGGCAACTAGACAAAAGGGACAAACTCCTAGAAAGACAAAAGCACCAAAACTGACTCAAGAAAAAACAAAACAAAAAAGACAGAAAATCTGAGTAGATCTACAGAAAGTTAAAAATTAAATTAGTAATTTAAAAACTTCCCGCAGGGGTGCCTGGGTGACTCAGTCTGTTGAGCGTCTGACTCTTGATTTCAGCTTAGGTCATGATCCCGGGGTCATGAGATCAGAGCCCTGTATCGAGCCTCCCATCAGGCTCAGCACTGAGCATGGAGACTGTTCAAGACTCTCTTTTTCTCTGCCCATCTCCCCCAGTTGCCTTTGCTCTTTCTAAAATAAAATAAAAACAGGGGCACCTGGGTGGCTCAGATGGTTAAGTGTCTGACTTCAGCTCAGGTCATGATCTTACAGTTCATGAATTCAAGCCCCATGTGGGGCTCTGCTCTGACAGCTCAGAACCTGGAGCCTGCTTTGGATTCTGCCCCTCACTGCATCGGTGAATTCTACCAAACATTTAAAGAAGAGTTATATCAATCCTTTACAAACTCATGTCTTTCCCCTGTAAGACCAGGAATAAGACAAGGATATCTGCTCTCACCACCTTTATTTAACATTGTACTGGAGGTTCTAGCCAGGGCATAGACAAGAAAGATAGGCGAAAAAGTAAAAAAGTGACATGATTTTGTATATAGAAAATCCTAAGGAATCAAGCTATTAGAGCTAATAAGTGTGTTCAACAGGTTTGCAAGATATAAGATCAAAATATAAAAGCCAGTTGTATTTTTATACATTAGCAATGAACATTGCAAACATGAAAATGGGAAAGCAATTACACTTACAATGGCATCAAAAATAATAAAATACTAGGTATAAATTTAATGAGAGGTGCAAGATGTATGCTGCAAACCATAAAATACTATTGAAAGAGATTTAATAAAATCTCAATAAATGAAAAGACCTCTCATGTTCACAGATGGAAAGACTTAATACTGTTAAGGTGGCAATACTCCCCAAATTGCCCTGCAGATTCAACCCAATCCCTACCAACATTCCAGCTGGCTTCTTTGCAGAAATTGGTAAACTGATCGTAAAATTCCCATGGAAATCAAGAGACCCAAAAGGGCCAAAATAATTAAAACAAACAAACAAACAAAGTTGGAGGACTCATAATTTCTAACTTCAAAAGTTATTATAAAATTCAGTAATCAATATGTTATAGTGCTAGTAGATACAGAGATCTATAGACTAGAAGTGAGGGTCCAGAGATAAACCCTTAACATTTATGGCCAATTGAGGCTGGATAAAGATAACAAAATAACTTAAGGAAGAAAGAGTAGTCTTCAACAAATGCTGGGAAAATTGAATATCCACATGCAAAACAATGAACCTGGACCCTTATTTCACACTCTACAAAAGAAATAGCTCAAAATGGATCAAAGACCTAAATGTAAAAGCCAAAACTATAAAACTCTTAGGTTGAAATATAGGAGTACATCTTCATGACCTTGGGCTTAGCAATGGTTTCTTTAGAGACAAATCAAAGGCACAAGCAATAAAAGAAAAAATGATAATTTGGACTACATGAGAATAAAAACTTTTGTGCTGCAAACAATACCATAAAGAAAGTGAAAAGGCAACTTGAAAGTTGCTAAAAGAGATCTTCAGTATTCTCACCACACACACACACACACACACACACACACACACACACAATGTAATGGCTAGGTTAATGTGGTAATCATGCCACACTATATATCAGTATTAAACTATATTATATACCTTAAACTTATACAATGTTATATGTCACTTATAACTTAATAAAGCTGTGGCAGGGGGAAGGGGAAGAAAGTGAAAAGACAATCCACAAAATGGCAGAAAATATTTGCAAATTATATTATCTGATAATGGGCTTGTATTTAGAATACAAAAAAAAAAAAAAACAACAACAAAACACCAAAAAACAAAAAACAAAACCTCTTATATCTCAATCATGGAAAGGCAACCCAATTTTAAAATGGGCAAAGGATTTGAATAGACATTTCTCCAAGGAAGATATACAAATGACTCTTAAGTACAGGAAAAGATGCTCAACATCATTACTCATTAGGGAAATCAAAACCACAATAAGATTCTGCTTTATACCCACTAGGATGAATATAATTTTAAAAATGGACAATAACAAGTTTTGATGAGGAGGTGGAGACATTGTAAGCCTCACAGGCTGCTGGTGAGGATGTAAAATGGTGTAGTCACTTTGAAAAACAGTTTGGCAGTTACTAAAAAACTTAAATGTAGAATTACCATATGACCTAGTAATTTCACTCTTAGGTATACATACCCAGGAGAAATGAAAATATATGTCCACATAAAAACTTGTACACACATGTTCTTAGAAGCATTATTCATAATAGCCCCCAAATAGAAACAATCCAAATGTCCATCAACTTATGAATGGATAAATAAAATGTGATATATCTATGCAATGAGATATTACTCAGCCATAAAAAGAAATAAAGTACTGATATATTCTACAGCAGGAATGAACCTTGAAAACATTATGCTAAGTGAAAGAAGCGAGTCACAAAAGACCACATATTGTATGATTCCATTTATATGAATGTCAAGAATAAGCAAATGTATAGACACAGAAAATAGATTAGTAGCTATTTAGGGCTAATAGTAAAATAGAGGCAGGTTGGAGGGGGGGTTAGGGAGGCGGGGAATCACAGCTAATGGTATGGTTTTTTTAGGGGGAATGAAAATGTTCTAAAATTAGATTGTGGTGGTAGTTGCATAACTCTATGGATATAGTAAAAACCAATGAATTATACACTTTAAGTGGGTGAATTTTATAGTATGTGAACCATGTCTCCACAAAGTTGTTTTTTAAATTAACTTCATCAGTGAGGGACAAGTGGAATTAATATACCTCAGAGATGATACCCTGAATGGTATATTTCACTTTTGTGGTATTCTGGCTAGGGATGAGTAATGGAAATCTAATCCTAAGAAAACAGAACATAAAGTGCAGACCATTTCATACATTAATTTGTGTGTATTCTTCATATATATATATATATATATATATACATATAATTTTTTTAAGGTTTATTCATTTTTCAGAGACAGAGAGTGTGAGCAGGGGAGGGGCAGAGAGACAGGGAGACACAATCTGAAGCAGGCTCCAGGCTCTGAGCTGTCAGCACAGAGCCCCACGTGGGCCCGAACTCACTGATGGCGAGATCAAGACCTGAGCTAAAGTGGGACGCCTAACCAACTGAGCCACCCAGGCACCCCTTCCTATATATATATTTTAAATAGGCTCCACACCCAACGTGGGGCTCGAACTCACAGATACTCTACTGACTGAGCCAGCCAGGTACCCCCAATTTGTCTGTATTCTTAAAAAATATCAGTGTCATGAAGGACAAAATGAAGGCTGAGGAATTTACCACATTAGAGACTAATGAGACATTCAATATGTGATCATGAACTGGATCCTGGCCTCCAGGGGGAAAAAATGCCTTAAAGAACATATTCAGGACAATTAACAAAATTATAACTGGATTGTAGGTTAAAATATCAAATCAAGGTTAATTTCCTGAACTCCATAAGTACACTATGGTTAGGCAAGAAAACATCTTTGCTATAAGGGGAAAATCCTAACAGTAAGAGGCATGGTACATACAGTCTACTCTCCCACAGAGAGATTAGAAATCAACATAAAGGAATACAGTAAAGCCTTGGTTTGCGAGCATAACTCATTCTGGAAACATACTTGTGATCCAAAGCACTTGTATATCAAAGTGAATTTCCCCATAAGAAATAATGGAAACTCAGATGATTCGTTCCACAACCCAAAAATATTCATATAAAAAGATTACAATACTGTAATATACAAAATGATAAAGAAAATACAAAATATAAAGAAAAATAAATAAACCTGAACTTACCTTTGAAAGCCTTTATGGCTGGTGTGAGGGAGACAAGAGAGAGGGTTATTGTGTAGGATGACTTTCACTATCACTAACAGAATCACTGGTATCTATTGGCTCAATGGAATCTTTTTCTTTTCGTACATCTTTAACAAGGAACCTGTCCAATGACACTTGCTTTTGCCTCCTTTTGAGAATTTCATGGAAATGTGACGATGCATTGTCGTTAAACAGATTCATCACTTGCGCTGCCACAGCCTTTATTCAGGTGGTGCTTTTCTACCAAATTTTGCACTATTTCCCACATTTTACACATCTTCCTAATCTTATTTGAAGTGAGGGATTCCTCCGCCTTTTTCTCCTCCTCATCTGCAGACGAAATGCAGACGTAGACTTATAAAATCTTGCAATTTCAGCCATTCACATGCCTTGTTTGTACTTCTCTATGATTTCCTTCTTAACTTCCACCAAAATCATCTTCTTATTGCCTTTCTTTTCAACCTTTTTCTGCTTGGGGGCCATTGTATACAGTCACAAGGGTGTTGACTACAGTACAGTATTAATAAACTCTTGTTATGTACTGTATTTAATGTAACTGGCAATAAGGCAGCAGAGGAAAGGGCAGCCTGACCTAGAATGGAGCAAAGCTTTCCTAAGCTTACTCTTGGATGGAAAAGCAAAGGACTGTCCATAGGTGCTTTGAAGTGACAAAAAATACACTAGTGCCAGTTGTGGGCACCTTCCAATGTTCTGAAAAATCACTGATTTCTGCCAAACACCATGGCCTGAGACCAAGCATCCAGGCAGAGGAGACGATCACCCACAATCCTGGAGAGAGAGAGAGAGAGAGAGAGAGAGAGCGCGCGCAACATTGGCTCAGTTTGTGATCATGTGACGTTTGGCATCATGTACTACTCGTATTGTGAGACATCGCTCATTTAACAAGTTAAAATTTATTAGAAATGTTTGCTCATCTTGTGGAACACTTGTAAAACAAATTATTTGCAACCCAAGGTTTTACTGTATATTTGAAGAAAAACAAAGGAGTGATGATCACAAAAGTCAGCAGAGTAGTGCAGAAGGAGTAGTGGTGAAGAATATAATTAGAGAAGGACACAAGGTGCGAGAGAACCTTGCAGGGCAAGGGAGAAGGCAAGGGAATACTGTTCTGTTTCAGCCTGGGTGATAGAACACAAGTATTTAGCAGAAGACATGAATAGACACTTTTCCAAAGCAGACATCCAGATGGCCAATAGACACATGAAACAATGCTCAACATTACTCATCATTAGGGAAATACAAATCAAAGCCACACTGAGATATCACCTCACACAGATCAGAGTGGCTAAAATGAACAAATCAGGGAACTATAAATGCTGGCGAGGATGTGGAAAAACGGAAACCCTCGTGCACTGTTGGTGGGAATACAAACTGGTGCCGCTGCTCTGGAAAACAGTGTGGAGGTTCCTCAAAAAATTAAAAATAGATCTACCCTATGACCCAGCAATAGCACTACTAGGAATTTACCCAAAGGATACAGGAGTGCTGATATAAACCCCAATGTTTATAGCCAAACTATGGAAAGAGCCTAAATGTCCATCAAATGATGAATGGATAAAGAAGATGTAGTTTATATATACAATGGAATACTACTTGGCAATGAGAAAGAATGAAATCATGCCATTTGCAGCAACGTGGATGGAACTGGAGGGTATTATGCTAAGTGAAATAAGTCAGAGAAAGACAGATATATGTTTTCACTCATATGTGGATCTTGAGAAACTTAACAGAAGACCATGGGGGAAGGGAGGGGGAAAAATATTTACAAACAGAGAGGGAGGGAGGCAAACCATAAGAGACTCTTAAATACAGAGAACAAATTGAGAATTGATGGGGGTTAGGAAGAGGGGGAAAATGGGTGATGGGCATGGAAGAGGGCACTTGTTGGGATGAGCACTGGGCGTTGTATGTAAGCTAATTTGACAATAAATTATATTAAAATTTTTTTTCTTAATGTTTGTACTTATTTTTGAGACAGAGAGAGACAGAGCATGAGCAGGGGAGGGGCAGAGAGAGGGGGAGACACAGAATCTGAAGGGGGCTCCAGGCTCTGAGCTGTGTCAGCACAGAGCCCGACATGGGGCTCGAACTCACAGAGTGTGAGATCATGACCTGAGCTGAAGTCAGACGCTCAACCAACTGAGCCACCCGGGCACCCCTACAATAAATTATATTTAAAAAAAAGAACACAAGCATTTATATTATTGTTGTCCTTGAAAATAAGCATATCCTTTTTTTTTTTTTTTTAAAGTAGGCTCCATGCCCAATGCAGGGCCTCAACTCACGACCTTGAGATCAAGAGTTGGATGCTCTACTGGGGCACCTGGGTGGCTCAGTCGGTTAAGTGTCCAACTCTTGATTTTGGCTCAGGTCATGATCTCATGGTTCTTCAGTTTGGGCCCTCTGCTGGGCTCTGTGCTATGAGCATAGAGCCTGCCTGCTTGGGATTCAATCTCTCCTTCTGTCTCTGCCCCTCCCAGATTGCGCTCTCTCTTTCTCTCTCTCAAAAATAAACATTTAAAAAATATTTCTAAAAAAAAAAAAGAGTTGGATGCTCTACCAAATGAGCCACCCAAGCATATCCTTTTATATGCTCTTTTGTGTATCTGTTACATTTTACAATTAAAAAATAATTTAAAAGGAATAAATCTAAATTTCTATACCACAACCTAAAAAAGAAAAGCCAAAACCAGAATATTCTAATCCACCTGACGTTTCCTATGACTCGCTTCTGTCACTCAATATTATGATTTTGATACATTTTCCCTATTAAAGACACCTTGCTGAGGTCTACCTATTAAATAAAAAAAATAAGTCTTAATTCCAGATAGTGGGTAATAGATTAATAGTTAATAGTCAAATTCTCTAAATTTCTCAGTATTTTTTTCTGACAAACTAAAATAAATTAAAAAAAAATTTTTTTAACATTTTTTATTTATTTTTGGGACAGAGAGAGACAGAGCATGAACGGGGGAGGGGCAGAGAGAGAGGGAGACACAGAATCGGAAACAGGCTCCAGGCTCCGAGACATCAGCCCAGAGCCTGACGCGGGGCTCGAACTCACGGACCGCGAGATCGTGACCTGGCTGAAGTCGGACACTTAACCGACTGCGCCACCCAGGCGCCCCCAAACTAAAATAAATTTAAAGCGCATGCCTAGGGCACTTGGGTGGCTTGGTTGCACTGACAGCACAGAGCCTGCTTGGGGTTCTCTCTCTGCCCCTCCCCTGGTCACTCATGTGCATGTGTACACATTCTGTCTCTCAAAGTAAATACATAAAAAAGAAATATACTATGTGAGACTACTTTTGTTCTCAGGAAATACACACTGAAGTATTAGGAGGTAAATGAGCATGAATCTCTATTCTCAGATGGTTCAGAAAAATAAATAATAATGTTTATGTGTGTGGGGGTTAACAAAATGTTAAATGTAGCAAATACTAATAATTGGTAAATCTGGATAAAATGTATATGGAAATTTTCAGTACTATTTTTGCAACTTTTATGTAAATTTGAAATTACTTCAAAATCATAAGGTGTTTTTGTTTGGTTGTTTTTTTGTTTTGTTTTGTTTTTCTTTTGAAGAGAGACAATGCAAAGAACACCAGGCCCTTTCTACCACTAACCCTTGGCTATCAAAATGCCTGTCACCAGATCTTTACCCTACAGAAAGGGGATTTGCATATCCCTCTCTAGGGAGTTTGAGCAGCTCAAGAGGAAAGACCTAAAGATATATGGAGTCTTCTCTCCCCAACAGCCCACTGAGACTGTTTTCATGAAGGTAAAGGTCTGTGACCCCCAACCACATGGTCAGACTTTCTAATCACCTTTTTAGTTCTCCACACTTATTTATGCACAGAGAGCTAAAAAGGCAAGACACAAAAACAAACAGGAAAATGTTTCTATAATTCTCTGATCCTTTCTTCTCTTGCTCTCTTTCAAGGTTTGTTGGCTTTCTTTAGTGATATACATGGATTCCTTTCTCTTTATTTTTTGCATATCTATTACAGGTTTTTGATTTCTGATTATGATTAGGTTTGTATATAACATCTTCTGCATATAACGGTCTATATTAAGTTGACAGTGACTTAAGTTTAAACCCATTCTTTACTCTCTCCCCCATTTTAGGTATATGGTATCATATTTTACACCCTTTAATTTTATGAATCCCTTGACTGTTTTTTACAGAAATACTTATTTCTTCTGTTTTTATATTTTTTACTTTTCATACTCTCATTTTTGGTCTTCTTTTCCACCCAGAGAGTACCTTTAAATATTTCTTGCATGGCTGAGTTAGTGCTCATGCACTCTTTTAGCTTTTGTTTGTTTAAGAAACTCTTTATCTCTCCTATTCCGAATGATAGTCTTGCTAGATAGAGTATTCTTGGCTGCAGGTATTTCCCTTTTAACACTTTGAATATATGAAGCCACTCCCTTCTGGCTAAAAAGTTTCTGGTTTTAAAAGTTTCTGCTAAAAAATCCACAGATAGCCTTATGTAGTTTCCCTTGTATATAACTGCCTTTTTTTTCTCTTAGTACTTTAAAAAAATTTTTATTTATTTATTTTGAGGGGGGGAGGGGCAGAGACAGAGGGAGAGAGAATCCTGAGCAGGCTCCATGCTGTCAGCACGGAGACCGACCTGGGGTTTGATCCCAGAAACCAGGACATCATGACCTGAGCTGAAACCAAGAGTTGGATACTTAATCGACTGAGCCACCTAGGCACCCCTCTTTTGCTACTTTAATGTTTATTTATTTTTAAGAGACAGAGAGAGACAGAGCACAAGTGGGGAATGGGCAGAGAGAGAAGGAGACACAGAATCCATACCAGGCTTCAGGCTCTGAGCTGTCAGCACAGAGTCTAATGCGGGCTAGAACCCACAAACCATGAGATCATGACCTGAGCTAAAGTTGGATGCTCAATTGACTGAGCCACCCAGGCGCCCCTTCTCTTGCTACTTTAATAATTTTTTTCTTGGGGCGCCTGGGTGGCGCAGTCGGTTAAGCCTCCGACTTCAGCCAGGTCACGATCTCGCGGTCCGTGAGTTCGAGCCCCGCGTCAGGCTCTGGGCTGATGGCTCAGAGCCTGGAGCCTGTTTCCGATTCTGTGTCTCCCTCTCTCTCTGCCCCTCCCCCGTTCATGCTCTGTCTCTCTCTGTCCCAAAAATAAATTAAAAACGTTGGAAAAAAAAAATTAAAAAAAAAAATAATAATTTTTTTCTTTATCACTACATTTTGACATTTTAATTACTATGGGTCTTGGCATGGACCTCCTTGGATTGAATTTTGGCGGGGGTACTTCTATGCTTCCTAGATCTGGATATCTGTTTTCTTCCCCAGATTAGGGAAATTTTCAGCTATTATTTCTTCAAATAAATTTTCTGCCCCCTTATCTCTCTCTTCTGAGATTCTTATAATGTGGATGTTATTATGCTTGATAGAGTCACTGAGTTCCCTAAAACTATTCCCCAATTTGCATAATTTTCTTTCCTCTCCTTTACCTTGCTTGGTTACTTTCTATTATTCTGTCTTCCAGGTCATTAATTCATTCTTCTGCTTCATCTAGCCTACTATCTATTCTATCAAGTGTATTTTAATCTCATTTATTGTGTTTTTGATCTGATTGATTCTTTTTTATCTCTTTGTTAAGGGTCTTACTGATATCCCTTCACTCTTTTCTCCAATCCGGTGAGTATTTTTTTTTATCATTTCTTTGAATTTTGTATCAAGCATATATTACTTATATCCATTTTGCTTTGGTCTCTTGCTGTGGTTTCATCCTGTTCTTTCATTTGGGAGATGTTTCTCTGTCTCCCCTTTGGTCTGACTTTCTGTGTCTGTTTCTGTGTGTTAGGAAAGGGAGCTACTTCTCTTGCTTTTCACAATAATAGTCTTATGAAGACGAGGACCTATAGTGCCCTGCAGTGCAGTGTTCTCTGTTTCCCAGGGCCTGAAATTCCAGGAACTGTCTCCTATGTGTGTTATGTGTTCTTCTATTGAGTCTTGGCCACCTTCTCCTTCAGACCAGGTGTCTGCAGAGACTCTCTTTGTCTTGTTGGCAGCAAGTTGTGTGGTGGTGTGCTTGTGAAATGAGACCTGCCCCATCTGCCACTGGAACTGAGGTCTGGCAAATGTGCAGGTCAGGAGATATGGTGTTGGCTGGGTTTGCACCAGTCTTCTAGGGTAGAGGCCCACAGTGTGAGGACTTAGATGAGCATGACTGGGAAGGGCAGATCTGCCCAAGTGCAGGGGGTGGACCTTTGGTGCAAGTAAGTTAGGTAAGAAGTGTCAGTGTGTGCTGGTTCCCACAGGTGGCCATTGTTTATGTGGGGGTTGGGAGGGAAATGGCACCTACAAACTCCTTTATTTCTGGAGGGGTCTCCCCATGATCCCTTTATTATTATTTAAATATTTTATTTATTTATTTATTATTTTAAAATTTTTTTCAATATTTTTGAATTTATTTTTTAATGTTTATTTATTTTTGAAAGAGACAGACAGAGCGCAGGTGGGGGAGGGGCAGAGATAGAGAGACACACACACACACAGAATCTGAAGCAGGCTCCAGGCTCTGAGCTGTTAGTGCAGAGCCTGATGAGGGGCTCGAACCTACGAATCGTGAGGTCATGACCTGAGCCGAAGTCAGGTGCTTAACCCACTCAGCCACCAAGGTGCCCCTCTCTGACATATTTTTGGCATGCATCCTAACAGTGGCCCCTTCTTTACACAACTAGTATTCTACTTGTTATACAGTTTTCCGAAAGAATGTATTGTTTAGTTTAGAAATACACTGATGGAAAACTGTAGAAGAGTAAGGAAATTATAAACAAAGCATAATGGTTACTTGGAAGTTAGGGAGGGAGAAATTAAGGGAAACCATTAAAAGTACCAGCAATATTCTATTTATTAACCTGAACATAATTGATTTTTTTAGGGTGGTTTTTTTAAAAATTATTTTTGAGAGAGAGAGAGGGAGACAGGATCTGAAGTGGACTCTGCACTGATGGCAGACAGTCTAATGCAGGGCTCAAACTCACGAACTGAGATCATGATCTGAGGCAAAGTCAGATGATTAGCCAACTGAGCCACCCAGGTGCCCCTTTAAGGTGGTTTTATTAAAGCATGGGGACAAGAACTGTGGGCAGAAAGAGCTGCCTAATCTGAACATGTTTAGCGGTGTGTGTGTGTGTGTGTGTGTGTGTGTGTGTGTGTGACATAGAGAAAGAGACACAGAGAGATGTAGATGTTGATGGTATTATTATTCTGCAAGTTATATATATTTTATATTATATATATGGTATCTGCATGTTTGCTATATTTACAACAAAAATTTCTTTTAAAGGAGTGTAAGCAAAATTACTGGCACTTTGCTCAAAGTTCTTTTTCATGAATCAAGAATTTATAGATACTGGCAGATAATTTAAAGCAGTTTCTTCCACAAGGAATTTTAAGGGTCCTTCTAAAATCCATTTTTAAATGCTCAAGTAGTTCCATATGGTTGGAGGAAGGTTGAATGTAACAGAATGCAGGAGATGAATTTCTAGAGGCAGACAATGCCCAATCTAGAAGGGCCTTGTATGCTAAAATAATCCTGACCTGCAGGGAGGTTTCTAACTAACTTAGATAAGGCTTACATATGTATGGCTAGTGACTTCCCAATCCCCTAGCCTTTCTTCAACAATGTGTCTGGGGAAGATCAGGAGGCACCTTGGACCCCCAGTAGTAACATGTAACGAGCAAACACACGGGAAATGTGCCAAGTTCTTAGAGTCGGTAAGTATTTTTTTGAGAAACAGCTTTTGGCTTGCCACTGGGCTTTGGTAGAGTTTGAACACCTGGTCATTAAACACCAAGATACCATGTAACCTAAGCTGCCTTACATGGACCAGATGTTAGCTGGTCCAATTAGCTGTTATACTGTGCCTGCCCAGAGGTGCTACATCAAAAAAGGGAATTAGCATGTATAATAAGGACGATGCCTGAACAGGTCCTGAAAGACATTTGTTTTAAGAGCAGATGGATCATATTTGCTGTATGTCTACTTATGCTACATTCTGGCTTCTGCTTGACTGTGGACATTACTGTGTCATCATGGGGAATTCCCTGAATCCAACTGACTGAGGCTGAGCTATTTTGAGCCTGGTTTATTGATGGTGCTTGTCGTGTAGCCCCTCTCAGAAGTTGCCCTAAAGGACAGCAAAACAGAACATTAGGCAGTGTATCTCTTTGTCCACAGAATCTAGAAGGAGAGATTAGCCTGAATTAAGAACCGAAGTCAATTCATGGACAGAGGCTTGAGTCTTGAATGGATGATCAGTGACTTGAAATGACCATGATGCAGAGAACTGATGTCTGTTGACAAAGGGCTTTGGGGAAGAGGTTTAAGGACAGACCTCTCAGAACAATTTGTGCCCCGGTAAATGTTCACAAAAGCCCTCCACTATGGAGAAGGATCATAATAATTAGTTTGGCAAGATGACTCACTTTGTGGATGCCAGTCAACCTCTAATCATTCAGCTTGCTCATGAATAAAGTGGTAGTCATGTCAAGACAGAAGCTATGCAGTCTCATCAACATGGACTTACTCTCACCAGACTTGTATATCGTGTGCTGATTGCTGTTGCTGAGTGCCTAACCTGCCAGCAGCAACGGCAGCAACGATGCTCAGCTCGCAGTGTGGGGACTTTCCAGGGGAATCAGTTGTCACATGGCAGTGGGCTGATTGCATACCATTGGACCTCAGTTATGAAAGGGGCAGGAATACAGCCTCACAAGGAAACTTCTTCTGAATTTGGATTCATTTTCTCTGTTTGCTATCCTTCTGGCACTCCATCCAGGGACTTAGGGAACACCACACTGTCATGGTATTCCCAAATGTTACTTCTAACCAAGAAAATCAGTCTGTACTATATAAAAGAAGAAAGTCTTCTCTCGTCGGGATTCACTCATCTTGTATTCCGTCACACAACAGCCGTTGGGTAGCTGCCCTTATAGAGTAGTGGAATGGCCTCTTATTGACAGGTGGGAATGGAATTGGAATTGCCTGTGGCCTCAGACAGACAAAGAAAAAAGCTTTCTAGTTTGACTAGAACTGTATATGCAGACACATGTAGATATGAGAAAACACAGCCTATCTGAGGTGTTGCAGGTAATTCAGGAAGGCAGAGAACATGGAGGGCAAGAAAATGGGTTCAGCAGGTAAACTTGATAGGGCTTATGGAGAAGCGCAAGCTTTCTCCCATGGATGATAGGGAGCCAAGCAAGGTTGCCAACAAGAGTGACAAGGACCAGCTCAAATTCCAGTAACATTTACGGTTTGGGGGGAAGTTCTCATAACCTCTTCCCCTCCACAAGCTTTGCTGCTCTCCCCTCCTCCTCTGGAGGATAATTCATTGCATGCGTGCTTGGTGGTTTCAGCATGTTCCTAAATCCTTTAATACGCTTCTCTTTGAGAGGTAGAGGTTCACCTTCCCACTGAGTGCAGGTTGAAATGAGTGATTGGCTTCTAACACTATAATACACAATGGAACAATAGTTAACTTTACAGTAGGGAAGTCCCCTTATCTAAGCCATTGAGGTTAACATCATTAGAAATGTACCATAGTGAAGGGCGCCTGGGTGGCTCGGTTGGTTAAACGTCCGACTTCGGCTCAGGTCCTGATCTCACGGTCCGTAAGTTCGAGCCCCGTGTTGGGCTCTGTGCTGACAGCTCAGAGCCTGGAGCCTGCTTTGGATTCTGTGTCTCCCTCTCTCTCTGCCCCTCCCCTGTTCATGCTCTGTCTCAAAAATAAATAAACGTTAAAAAAATTAAAAAAAAAAAGAAATGTACCATAGTGATATTACATATCCCCTGATATGATGCAGTGCACATCATCTCTGTGTTTTTCCCCAAAGCTGGATGAAGGACAGGTAGGAGCTTTCTGTAGTATCTTTGCAATTTTTTTATAAATCAAAAATTTTATTTTTATCAAAATAAAAAGTTTTTAAAGTTATTTCAAAGTAAGAAGTAAAAAATAAAAGATAATACCTTTGCTTCCAAAATTTTCTCACTAAGGAAAATTTTAAAGGACCTATTCAAGCAGGTACGAAATGATCATATGTGGAAGATCTGAGATTTAGGAAGGGATGATGAGCAAAGAAAGCCACTATATAAACAATTAATAATGTTTTGAGGGCTTAAAAACAGAGACAATATGTATAAAAACAATACCAAGTTTTTAAAAAGGGAAGTATCACAGTTTAAATGTTCTAGAATTCTTGTGCCATTCAAGAAGATGATAAGGATATTAACTTAGACATTGACATCAATACATATTAAAATTTCTGGCAATCCCACTAAAAGAAGGAAATCCAAATCAGTAAAGTTTTGTAAAAATCTAAAAAAATAAATAAATCCAAAATAAGACAAGAAAGTAACTACAAATAATTATAGAATTATAGGATACATAGAAACCACAAAATAAAATAATAAAAGTAAATACAAATAAAAATAAACAGATTAAAGCTCTAGTTAAAGAAAAAAATCTTTAAAAATATTTTTAAAAGTTAAGATGTACCGTGGCTTACAAGAAACATTTCCGCCACACGGATATAGAAAGTTTAAGGAAAAGAGTGGGGAAACATATAATAGGAAAATACTAACCAAAAGAAAGCTAGCATTAGATCAATTAAGCTTTAAGGCAAAAAGTGCTACTGGACCTTACATATCAGTGTGTAGTGCGTTTAATTCCCCAGAATGATGTCACAATTCTAAATGTTTATGCACCTAATACCACAGGCTCAAAATAACATAGCCTCAAAATATATTTGTATTTTTAAACTTGGAGAGAGTTTTAAGAGAAAATAGACAAACCCTCATCATAGTAGATTTTACAACATTATTCTCAATAATGGATAAATCAAGCAGGAGAAAAACATCATAAGGAAACAAGATTTAAACAACAAAATTAAGGGGTGTCTGGGTGGCTCAGTCAATTGAGCATCTAACTCTTGGTATTGGCTCAGGTCATGATCTCATGGTTTTGTGAGTTTGAGCCCCGAGTCAGGCTCGGTGCTGACAGTGCAGAGCCCGCTTGGGATTCTCTGTCCCCTTCGCTCTTTGCCCCTCCCCTACTCTTGCTATTTCTGTCTCTCTCAAAATAAATAAACTTAAAAATAAACATTAAGACGCCTGATCCAATAGTCATAGGTAGAGTATTGGTTTCCAAAATTACTTTTTCCCAGGCACGGTGAAATTTTTGTGAAATTGATCATGCACTCACTGGGCAATAAAGCAATTCACAACAAACTTTAAAAGGATCAAAATTATGCAAGTTATGTTCTGTAATTATAGCTCAATTAAGTCAGGAATGAATAATTAAAAGATAACCAGAAAAATTCCGTGTATTTGAAAATTAACAAATATAATTTTTTTAATGTTTATTTCTTTTTGAAAGAGAGAGACAGAGCATGAGCAGGGGAGGGGCAGAGAGAAAGGGAGACAGAATCCGAAGCAGGCTTCAGGCTCTGAGCTGTCAGCACAGAGCCAGACTTGGGGCTCGAACCTCCAAGGTGTGAGATCATGACCAGAGCCGAAGTCAGACGCCTAACCGACTGAACCATCCAGGCACCCTCTATGTGATAGTATTTTAGCTTTACTGCTAGTAATTGGTATGCCCTGCATGAGAAAACTCAGGAAGTCTTAAAGCCAGGCAGTATAACTCCTACAACTTTGTTCTTTCCAAAGTTGTACGACAATTCTACATCTGTTGTATTTCCATTAAGAATTTTAGAATCTGTTCATCAGTCTCTACTAACAAATCCTGCTGGGATTATGATTGTGATTGCATTGAATCTATAAATCAATTTGGGAAATATTGACATCTTTTTTTAAAAGTTTATTTATTTAGAGAAAGAGCACCCACGTGCGAGCAGGGGAGGGGTGGTGGGGGGGTGGGGAGGAGAGAGAATCCCAAGCAGGGTCAATGTGGAGATTGATCTCATGACTATGAGATCATGACCTGAGCCAAAATCAAGAGTAGGACACTTAGGTGACTGAGCCACCCAGGTGCCCCTATCCTGCACATTTTTTGTCAGATTTACCCCTAAAAATTTCATATTTTTTTAAAGTTTTATTTTTATTTATGTAATGATCAAGAGTTACTCACTCTTCTGACTGAGCCAGCCAGGTACCCCTAAATATTTCATATTTTTGATGCTCTTGTAAAATATGTTGTTTAGATTTTCAACCCCAATTGTTTGTTGCTGGTATATAGAAATACAGTTTATTTTTTTAAATTGTGGTAAATACACATAACATAAAATTTATCATCTTAACCATTTTTAGGTGTAAAGTTCAGTGGTGTTAAGTATATTCACACTGGCAACCCCATTCTACTTTCTGTCTCTATGACTCTGACTATTCTAGGTATCTCGTATAAGTAGTGTCATACAGTTTTTGCCTTTGTGGCTGGCTTATTTCACTTAGCATGATGTTTCAAGGTTTGTCTATATTGTAGTATATGTCAAAATTTCCTTCCTTTTTTTTTAATTTTTATTTATTTATTTTTTATTTATTTTTGGGACAGAGAGAGAGCATGAACGGGGGAGGGGCAGAGAGAGAGGGAGACACAGAATCGGAAACAGGCTCCAGGCTCCGAGCCATCAGCCCAGAGCCCGACGCGGGGCTCGAACTCACAGACCGCGAGATCGTGACCTGGCTGAAGTCGGATGCTTAACCGACTGCGCCACCCAGGTGCCCCAAAATTTCCTTCCTTTTTAAGGGTAAATAATATTCCCCCCTTTTTAAGTGTTTATTTATTTTTGAGGAGAGGGACAGAGAGAGAGAGGGAGACAGAATTTGAACAGGCTTGAGGCTCTGAGCTGTCAGCACAGAGCCCTAAGCGGGGCTCAAACTTTCAAATTGCGAGATCTTGACCTGAGCCAAAGTCGGGCCCTTAACTAACTGAGTCACCAGGCGCCCCAATAGTATTCCTTTAATAATATGAATATACTACATTTGGTTTATTCATTCATTCATCAGTGGACATTTAGGTTGCTTCCACTTCTTGGCTATTGTAAATATTGCTCTGCATATGGATATGCAGTTAGCTCTTCAAGACTCTGCTTTCAATTTTTTTGGATATATCCCCAGAAGTGTGATTGCTTGATCAAATGATATTTTTATTTGTAACTTTTTGAGGAACCACCAGACTATTTTTTACAGTGGTAGCAACATTTTACATTTCCACCAACAATCCACAAGTATTCCATTTTCTCCACATCCTCATCAACACTTGTGCCTTCATAGAAGCATCCTAACGCATGTGAAGTGGTATCTCGTGGTTTTGATTTTGATCTCGTGGATTTGATCAATTTTAATCATTGATCCCTAATGATTAGTGATGTTGAGCATCTTTTTATGTGCTTATTGGCTATTTGTATATCTTCTTTAGAAAAAATGTCAATTCAAATCCTTTATCCATGTTTTATTCAGTTTTTACACTTGAATTTTGTATACTGCCCTGCAACCCTGATAAATATTAATTCTAGTAATTGTAGATTCTGTAGGATTTTCCAGATAGATAACTTGCTTTCTATGAATAAAGACAGTTTTATTTCTTTCTTTCCAATCTGATGTCTTTTTATGTTCTAGCCTTATTGATCTAACTAGAATCTAGAGCACAATGTTGAACAGAAGTGGTGACAACAGACAACTTTGCTTTGACAGTGTCTCAAAGAAAAAGTATTGGTCTGTATTCACTGAGTATCCTGTTAGTTGTAGATTTTTCATGAATGCCCTTTATTGGTATGAGAAGGTTTCCTCCTGTTCTTTTTTATTTTATTTTATTTTATTTTATTTTATTGTATTTTATTTTATTGTATTTTATTTTATTGTATTTATTTTTTATTTTTTAAAATTTATATCCAAATTAGTTAGCATATAGTGAAACAATGATTTCAGGAGTAGATTCCTTAATGTCCCTTACCCATTTAGCCCATCCCCCCTCCCACAACCCCTCCAACAACCTTCAGTTTGTTCTCCATATTTATGAGTCTCCTCTGTTTTGTCCCCCTCCCTGTTTTTATATTATTTTTGTTTCCCTTCCCTTATGTTCATCTGTTTTGTCTCTTAAAGTCCTCATATGAGTGAAGTCATATGATTTTTGTCTTTCTCTGACTGACTAATTTCACTTAGCATAATACCCTCCAGTTCCATCCACGTAGTTGCAAACGGCAAGATTTCATTCTTTTTGATTGCCAAGTAATATATATTATATTGTGTGTGTATATATATATATATATACACCACATTTTCTTTGTCCATTCATTCATTGATGGACATTTGGGCTCTCTCCATACTTTGGCTATTGTTGATAGTGCTGCTATAAACAGGGGGGTGCATGTGTCCCTTCGAATCAGCACACCTGTATCCCATGGATAAATGCCTAGTAGTGCAATTGCTGGGTCATAGGGTAGTTCTATTTTTAGTTTTTTTTAGCAACCTCCATACTGTTTTCCAGAGTGGTTACACCAGCTTGCATTGCCACCAACAATGCAAAAGAGATCCTCTTTCTCCGCATCCTTGCCAATATCTGTTTTTGCCTGAGTTGTTAATGGTAGCTATTCTGACAGGTGTCAGGTGGTATGTCATTGTGGTTTTGATTTGTATTTCCCTGATGATGAGTGATGTGGAGCATTTTTTCATGCGTCGGTTGGCCATCTGGATGTCTTCCTTGGAGAAGTGTCTATTCATGTATTTTGCCCATTTCTTCACTGGATTATTTGTTTTTTGGGTGTTGAGTTTGATAAGTTCTTTATAGATATTGGATACTAACCCTTTATCTGATATGTCATTTGCAAATATCTTCTCCCATTCTGTCGGTTTCCTTTTAGTTTTGCTGATTGTTTCCTTCATTGTGCAGAAGCTTTTTATTTTGATGAGGTTCCAGTAGTTCATTTTTGCTTTTGTTTCCCTTGCCTCCAGAGACGTGTTGAGTAAGAAATTGCTGCGGGCAAGATCAAAGAGGTTTTTGCCTGCTTTCCCCTCGAGGATTTTGATGGCTTCCTGTCTTACATTGAGGTCTTTCATCCATTTTGAGTTCATTTTTGTGTATGGTGTAAGAAAGTGGTCCAGGTTCATTCTTCTGCATGTTGCTGTCCAGTTTTCCCAGCACCGCTTGCTGAAGAGACTGTCTTTATTCCATTGGATATTCTTTCCTGCTTTGTCAAAGATTAGTTGGCCATACATTTGTGGGTCTATTTCTGGTTTGTCTATTCTGTTCCATTGATCTGAGTGTCTGTTCTTGTGCCAGTACCATACTGTCTTGATGATTACAGCTTTGTAGTATAGCTTGAAGTCTTGGGTTGTGATGCCTCCTGCTTTGGTTTTCTTTTTCAAGATTGCTTTGGCTATTCGGGGTCTTTTCTGGTTCCATACAAATTTTAGGATTATTTGTTCTAGCTCTGTGAAGAATGCTGGTGTTACTTTGATAGGGATTGCGTTGAATATGTAGATTGCCTTGGGTAGTATTAACATTTTAACAATATTTGTTCTTCCTATCCAGGAGCATGGAATCTTTTTCCATTTTTTTGTGCCTTCTTCAACTTCTTTCATAAGCTTTCTATAGTTTTCAGTGTATAGATTTTTTCACCTCTTTGGTTAGATTTATTCCTAGGTATTTTATGGTTTTTTGTGCAACTGTAAATGGGATCGATTCCTTGATTTCTCTTTCTGTCGCTGCATTGTTGGTGTATAAGAATGCAACCGATTTCTGTGCATTGATTTTATATCTCTCAACTTTGCTGAATTTATGGATCAATTCTAGCAGTTTTTTGGTAGAATCTTTTGGGTTTTCCATATAGAGTATCATGTCATCTGTGAAGAGTGGAAGTTTGGCTTCCTCCTGGCCGATTTTGATGCCTTTTATTTCTTTGTGTTGTCTGATTGCAGAGGCTAAGACTTCCAATATTATGTTGAATAACAGTGGCCAGAGTGGACATCCCTGTCTTCTTCCTGACCTTAGGGGGAAAGCTCTCAGTTTTTCCCCATTGACGATATTAGCATTGGGTCATTCATATATGGCTTTTATGATCTTGAGGTATGCTCCTTCTATCCCTACTTTCTTGAGGGTTTTTATCAAGAAAGGATGCTGTATTTTGTCAAATGCTTTCTCTGCATCTATTGAGAGGGTCATATGGTTCTTGTCCTTTCTTTTAGAGATGTGATGAATCACGTTAATTGTTTTGCAGATATTGAACCAGCCCTGCATCCCAGGTATAAATTCCACTTGGTTGTGGTGAATAATTTTTTTAATGTTAGAGCCAGTTGGCTAATATCTTGTTGAGGATTTTTGCATCCATGTTCATCAGGGAAATTGGTCTATAGTTCTTTTTAGTGTGGTCTCTGTCTGGTTTTGGAATTTTTCCTCCTGTTCTTAATTTGCTGAGAGATTTTTATGAGGAAGAGATGCTGGACTTTGTCAAATACTTTTTCTGTATCTATTGAGATGATCATATAATTTTTCTTTTTTAGTCTGCTACTGAGGTGAATTACATTGATTGATTTTTAAATGTCAAACTGGCCTTACATTCCTGGGATAAACCCAATTGGTCACGATACATTATCTATTTTATATACAGTCGGATTCAATTCACTAAAAATTTTAAGAGAGTTTTGGATCTATGCCTCTATGTTCATGAAGGAAATTCCTTTTCTAGTAATGTCTTTTGTGTTGGAATTAGAGTAATCTGACCTCAGAAAATGAGTTTGGAAATATTCTCATCCCTTCAGTTTTCTGGAAAAACTCATGTGGAGTTGGTTTTCTTTCTTTATTGTTTGTTTGTTTGTAGAATTTACCAGTGAGACCATATATGCCTGAAATATCTTTGCAGGTTTTTAAACTATTAATTCCATTCCTTTAATAGATGTAGGGTTATTCAAATTATCTGTTCCTTCTTGTGTGACCTGTAGTAGATTATGTCTTTCAATCCAACTTGTCGAATGTATTAGCCTACAGTTGTTCATAATCTTCCTTATTGTTCTTTTATTGTATGGAGGATCTGTGGTTATGTCTCCCCTTTGATTTTTTATATTGTTCATTCAAGTCTTCTCTCTTTGTTTTGCTAGTCAATCTTCTTAAAATATAATGGTTTTCTAAATATTTTCAACATGACCTTAGTTTCATTTATTATTTTTTTTCCATTGTTTTTCTGCTTTCCATTCTGTCAATTGCACCTTTTATTATTTCCTCCTTTCTGCTTACAATGGGGGGGGGGGGAAGGGTATTTGCTCTTTTGCTCTTCTTTTTCTAATTTCCTAACGTAGATGACTTGCTAATTGATTTGAGACAATTCTTCTCTTCTAATATAACCATTTAATGCTCTAAATTGCCTTCTAAGCACTGACTTTAGCTGGACTCCACACATTTTGATATGTTTCTTTTCATTTTCATTCAATAAAACATTTTCTAATTTCTTTTATGGTTTCTTCTTTGATCCATATGTTGGTTAACTGGCAAATATTTACTGCTTTTCAAGATAAATTTCTGTAGTTAATATCCAGTTTAATTTTATTTTTATCAGAGGTAATACTTTATATAGTTTTAATCCTCTTAGATTTACTGAAACTTGTTTTATGACCCAGAATATAGTCCATCTTGGTGATATTTTGTGTGCACTAGCAGGGAACATGGATTGTTCTTTTGTTGAGTATGATGTTCTATAAGTCTCAATTAGTTGACAATGTTTTCCAAGGATTCCATATCATTACTCATTTTCTTTCACTGATTTTTATCAGTTACTGATATAGGATGTTGAAAGATTTAACTATAATTGTAGATCCATCTATTTCTCTTTTCATTTCTTTCATGTTTTGCTTAAGCATTTTGAATGTCTGTTGAAACTAATTTCAAATATTGTTGACCCTCTAACAGCACAGTTTGAACTACATGAGTCCACTTATATGTTAATTTTTTAAATATTTATTTATCTATTTATTTATTAATGTTTTATTTATTTTTGAGACAGAGAGAGACAGAGCATGAGCAGGGGAGGGGCAGAGAGAGAGGAAGACACAGAACCTGAAGCAGACTCCAGGCTCTGAGCTGTCAGCACAGAGCCCGACATGGGGCTTGAACTCACCAACCACGAGATCATGACCTGAGCCGAAGTTGGACGCTCAACTGACTGAGCCACCCAGACACCCCCTTATGTGAATTTTTTTTAAACAAATATGTTGGACAATTTTTTGGAAATTTGAGGTTTGTAAAGCTTAGAAATATCAAAACAATTAAGAAAAAGTTAGGTATGTCATGAATACAAAAAATGTATGTAGATACTAGTCTATTTTATTATTTACTGCCATAAAATATATCCAAATTATAAAAAGTTAAAATTCATCTAAATTTATGCACACCAACACTTAACAGACCTAACAAGGTGCCATTTGGTTGAGATAAATGTAAACAAACATGAAGATGCCATATTAAATCATAGCTGCATACAATTAACTGCAGTATATACTGTTCACTGTAATAATTTTGTAGTCACCTCCTGTTGCTATTGTGAGCTCAAGTGTTGCAAGTAGTCCCTTAAAACACCATGTGATGCTAATCATCTCCGTGTGAACAGTTTGACTCTCCAGTAAATTTTGTATCGCAGTAAAAAGTGATTTCTTATAGTTCTCGTGTATTTTTCATTGTGTTTAGTGCAATACTGTAAACTGAATAACACCATAGGACCCATACAAAGCCCCACTTGGTGATGTCGGAAGTGCTCCCAAGAAGCAGAGATAAGTCATGACATTACAAGAAAAAGTTGAATTGCTTGATACATGTGGTAGATTGAGGTCTGCAGCTGCAATTGCTCACCATTTCAAGATAAATGAATCCAATGTAAGGACCATTGTAAAAAAAAAAGAAAAGGAAATTCCTGAAGCCATTGCTGCAGCTATTCCAGAAGGCATGAAATGCCTTTTCCTCCTGTATTGAAAATGCAACTTTTATGTGGGTACTGAATTGCTATAAGGCATACCCACAGACTCTAATAGGTTTGGGGGAAAACTGAAGTTATTATATGACAACTCAAAGCAAAAGGAAGGTGAAGGATCTAAAGCTGGGGAATTTAATGCCAGCAAAGGATGGTTTGATATTTCAGAAAGAGGTTTGGCTAAAAATGTCAAACCCTAAGCCTTGGAAAGCAAAGATAAATACCAGCTGCCAATCTTTTGGTTGTACAACAAGAAGTCTGGGACAATAAGAATCCCTTTTCTTGATTGGTTCCATTGATGCTTTGTCCCTGAAGTTAGAAAGTACTTTGCCAGTAGAGACTGCCTTTTAAGGTTCTTTTGCTATTGGACAATGCCCCTGCCCACTCAGAACCTCATGAATTCAATGCCAAAGGTATAGAAGTGGTCTACTTGCTCCAAAACAGAACATCTCTAATTCAGTCTCTAGATTGGGGGGCATAAGGACCATTAAGGCACGGTACTCTGTGAAAAGGATTGTTAATGTTATGGAAGAGAACTTTGACAGAGAGAACATCATGGAAGTCTGAAAGGATTATATGACTGAAGATGCCATTGTTGTTATAGAAAAAGCTGTGAAAGCCATTAAGCCTGAAACAGTTAAGTTCCTGCTGGAGAAAACTGACTGAGTCCAGATGCTCTGCATAACTTCACAGGACTTACAACAGAGCCAATCAAGGAAATCAAGGACTGTGGATATGGCCAATAATGGGGGGTGGGGTGGGGGGGGTGAAGTGTCTCAAGATCTGGATCTTGGAGAAATTCAAGAGCTAATAGATACCATCCCAGAGGAATTAACAAAAGATGATTTGATGGAAATGAGTGTTTCTGAACCAGTGCCAGACAATGAGAAAAGAGAGGTAGAACAAGCAGTGCCAGAAAACAAATTGACATTAGACAATTTGGCACAAGCCTTCTGACTATTTAGGACTACTTTGACTTCGTTTACAACATGGACCCTTTTATGGGAAGAAGGATTGGTGGAAGAAGGATTGGTATCATATAGCAACTTTTTAGAGAAATAAAAGAGCAAAACAGTCAGAAATTATGATGCATTTCTGTAAGGTACACTGAGCATGTCTTTCTCTCCTGCCTCCTTCCGCATCCTCCACCTCTTCCCCCTCTGCCACACCTGACACAGTAAGACCAAACTCTTCTCTTCCTCCTCCTCCTCCTCAGCCCTCCCAACAAAAGACGATGACGATGAAAGCCTTCATGATGATCCACCTTCACTTAATAGAAAATAAATAATAATAATCATGCCATACAGCTAATAAACCTATCTGTTGTGTATGTGTGTGTATCTTTGTGTGAAAATCTAATAACTGTACAGTGAGAATTGCAAGAGACCTTTTTTGTGTTATCATCACTGTCATCACCTAAGTATTCATCATGTAAAATATCAGGTGCAGGGGTTCTGGCTGGCTCAGTTGGAACAAAATGTGAGTCTTGATCTCAGGGTTATGAGTTCAAGTGCCATAGTGAGTGAGGAGTCTACTTAATAAAAAAAAAAAATCACGTGTAAGGCTCGTATGGAAGAGTGAATAGCCTATCCTCACATAGGCACAAGGTGATATTTAGTATAAAATTAATAATGTTTTTTTATAATTTTGCTTTCAAAGAATTACATCACTATATAGTACACCTCTCTCGTAGTTGAAGAAACTATCAGCATATCATCACCAATAAGTGGTTTTTAAAAAGTATAACAATGTTTCCAATACTGCATTATAAATATGATGGTAATACTATATGCCATAAATATTGTATAATAATTCATTCATTAATGTATAGGCTAGGGTACTGTGAGGCAATTGTTATTGATTGATTGATTGATTGATTATAGTAGGCATATTGTATTGATTATGGCAATCATATTGCTACTTCTGTTATCAATGCATGAATCATTATACCTGTAAATAAATATGAATTTCTTTTTCACATTATCATTTTATTTTTGACATCTACTGTTAATAATATGTATAACATCCACAGTGTTTTGTATCATATAAGACAATATTGATGTAGGTACTGAGAGACATAATCAGAAGATGTAAATTTACAGTACCAATAAATACAGTACAGTATTATAAATATATCTTCTCGGGGTACCTGGGTGGCTCAATCAGTTAAGTGTCTGACTTACGATTTCAGCTCAGGTCATGATCTCATGGTTTGTGAGTTCGAGCCCCACATTGGACTCTCCGCTGATGCATGGAGACTGCTTGGGATTCTCTCTCTCCCTCTCTCTCTGCCTCTCCCCTGCTTGAGCTCTCTCTCTCTCTCTCTCTCTCAAAATAAAAATATTAAAAAATTATTTTAAAATGTACTTTCTCTTCTTTATGATTTTTTTTTTAATGTTTATTTATTTTTGAGAGAGAGAGAGACAGAGCACAAGCGGGGGAGGGGCAGAGAGAGAGGGAGACACAATCTGAAGCAGGCTCCAGGCTCTGAGCTGTGGGGCTTGAACTCAAGAACCGTGAGTGAGATCATGACCTAAGCCGGAGTTGGACAATTAACGGACTGAGCCACCCAGGTGCCTCCTTTATGATTTTCTCAATAATGTTTTCTTTTCCTTGGCTTACTTTATTTTTACATTTAAAAACAATTTTTTTATCCTTATTTATTTTTGAGAGAGAGAAAGACAGAGTGTGAGTGGGAGAGGGGCAGAGAGAGAGAGGAAGACACAGAATCTGAAGCAGGCTCCAGGCTCTGAGCTGTCAGCACAGAACCTGATGTGGGGCTCACATTCACAAACTGCAAGATCATGACCTGGGCTGAAGTCAGAGGCTTAACCAACTGAGCCACTCAGGCACCCTATCCTAGCTTAGTTTATTGTAAAAATACAGTATATAAGGGTGTCTGGGTAGCTTACTCTGTTAATTGTCTGACTTCAACTCATGATCTCATGGTTCATGGGTTTGAGCCCCGTGTTGGACTCTGGGCTGACAGCCAGGAGACTGGAGCCTGCTTCAGATTCTGTGTCTCCTTCTCTCGCTGCCCCTCCCCCATTTGCACTGTCTTGCTCTCTCAAAAATAAACATTAAAAAAAAAGAATACAGTATATAATACATATAACATACAAAATATGTGTTGTTTGAGTGTTCATGACTGTTCATGTTGTTAGTAAGGCTTCCAGTCAGGCTGTTAGTAGTTAAGTTTTTGGAGAGTCAAAAGTTATACACAGAGTTTTGAGTTTGCATGGGTTGGCACCCCTAAACCCAGTATTGCTCAGGAGTCAACTGTACGTTTAGATTGTTAATGTCCTCTTGATGAATGAACTCTTTTGTCATTCTAAAATATCTTTTTTTATTCCTGATAATATTCCCTGTTCCAAAATATACCTTTTTTAAATATTATATGTAGCAATTTTAGCATTCTTTTCACTAGCATTTGCTTTGCATATCTTTCCCCATTCTTTTAATCCAAGCTACTTGTGTATTTTTACTTAAAATTTATTCCTTACAGGGACGTCTGGGTGGCTCATTTGGTTGAGCCTCTTACTTTTGATTTTAGCTCAGGGTCATGGGATCAAGCTCCATGTCCTCTGTCTGCATAGAGCTTGCTTAGGATTCTCTCTCTCTCTCTACCTCTCACCCCTGCTAATGTTCTCTCTCTAAACTTAAAAATAAATTGTTTGTTATAGACATCATATATTTGGTTCATGCTTTTATCCAATCTAATAATCTGTACCTTTTAAATTTCTTTTTTTAAAAGTAATCTCTGCCCCCAATATGTGGCTCAAACTCACAACTCCGAGATTGGATGTTTTACCAACTGAGCCAGCCAGGTGCCCCAATAATCTGTACCTTTTAATTGGATATTTTATACCATTTATATCTAATATAAGTGCTAATATGGTTGAGTTTAAAATCTATCATTTTGCTATAGTTTTCTATTTGTCTCATCTGTACTTTTCTCCTTTTTTCTTAGAATCTTTTAGATTCTGTAATTTTGTGACTCTATTTCTAGTATTGGCCTATTACGTATATCTTACTTTTATTATTGTTATTATTATTATTACTTTAGGGGTTGCTCTGGAGTTAGCAGTATGCATCTGTGTCTTACCTCACTCTACCTTCAAATAGTATACCATTGCATGTACATGGTAAAACCTTGCAACCACTTCCCCAGACAACTGCATCTCAACCTCACTTCTACATGAGTTTTAAACTCCACAGACATTATTATTAATTTGCCTTAAAAACAATCTTATAAACAGATTTGATTTAAATTTTAAAAATATATAGATATATACTTATCCACACATTTCTCATTTCCAGGACACTTAATACTTTTCCATAAATCCAAATTTCCATCTAATAAAAGATATATCCTTTTCTCTTCTTTCTGAAGAAAATTTTCCAACATTTCTGGCAGTTGAAGTCAGCTAGTGATAAGCTGTCTTAGCAGTTTTTTTGGTCTGAAAATCTCTATTTTCCCTTCATTTCTGAAAGATATTTTTACTGAATAAAGAATTATAGTTTGTTTTTTTTTATCTTTCTGAAACCTAAAGGTATTAAAAAAAATTTTTTTTAATGTTTATTCATCTTTGAGAGACAGAGCATGAGTGGGGAAGGGGCAGAGAGAGGAAGACACAGAATCTAAAGCAGGCTCCAGGGTCTGAGCTGTCAACACAGAGCCTGACATGGGGCTTGAACCCTTGAACTGCAAGATCATGACCTGAGCCGAAGTCGGATACTCTACCAACTGAGCCACCCAGGTGCCCCAAGATATTTTAAAAATTTTCTTCTTGGTTGTATAGTTTCTAATGAGAAGCCGGGTATAATTCTTTGTTGCTTTATACATATCATGCCTTTTTTTTTTTTTTTTCCCCTGGCAATTGTTAAGATTTTTCTCTTTATCATTGGTTTTCAGCAATTTTACTAAAATATGCCTTGGAGTGGTTGTGACTTTGTTTATTCTGTTTGGTGTTCATTGAACTCCTTGGATTTGTGGGTTGATAGTTTTTATTCAATTTGGGAATATTACAGCCATTATTTCTTCAAATCTCTCCACCAGCCCTTAATATAGGAAAAATTCATACTGAGGGATAATATTAAGTCCTCCTGAGGACTGTACCTAAGGCCATAAATGTTTAAAGGTTTTTCTATCCTGGTTTTTGGAAACAGGTACTCTTTCTATCCATATGGGTATTCTGGGGATTGTTTTACCTTTTTTTGGTGATTCTTTTGGTAATTCACCACCCTTTTTTGGTGATTCTTTTCCTCAATTAGTTTCTCCTCAAAAAGGTACAAATCAGTATTCATCCACAGAATCAAAAGGACTCCTCTGTAGATACTGAATTCTGTATCCATGCATCTTCTTCCTTTCTGTTTGTCTGTCTTGCAAATGTTAGCTGTCTTGGTCTCCCTCAGTTCTGGTATTAGCCTCCTCAACTCAGCACTGTTGTGAGCTCTTGGGTCCCCACTCTCTGTGCTATGGCCTAGAAACCTTCTCAAAGGAGTTGGCTGGAACAATTATATGGCTCAATTGTTTACTTCTCTATGTTTTAGTGATCACTGTCTTATGCTGTCTGTTATCCAATATCTGAAAACCATTGTTTCATTTATTTTGCCAGGTTTTCTAGTTGTTTTTGAGGGGAGGATGAATCCAGTCCCCATTATTCAATCATGGTTAGAACAGAAGTTCTTACCTGGAGAGTTTTTAAAAATAGAGGACCAAATTCATCTCACTCTCAAAAACTCCGATTCAGTAGGTCTGGTATGGAATCCTGGAGTCTTATTAAAAAGTACTCACGTGATTCTGATATACACACAGTTGGAAACTGTATCTTGATACTTTAGGAAAGGCTTGTTCAGACATTCTTCTAATTAAAAGGAAGGACAGACGTTTTTCATTTTTAAAACTTTTCCTCATTCTGAGTATGATGGAGTAATTACAGCCAACCAATAATGATCCAACTTAAAATAATTAAGTGAGCAGATACAATATAAAACATCTATTTGGAGGCATCAGCAAGCAGCTGAGGCAACCAGGACTCAAGAGGATACAATCTTAAAGAAGGGAATCTAAACCTAGAGGTGATATGATATTCTTTAGCACCTTTGTCCCTCAGGAAAATTCTGGGCATCAGACCACCTGAGTTTTGGAACAGAGCAAAGAAAAAGGCCCCAGGAGGCAAAGACACAGGCAGGGATTTGGGCCATTAAGCAAGGATGGAGATACAAAACTTAAAGACCAGAAGGGCCAGATTCCCAGGGAGAAAGGAGAGTGAACGAGCCTAATACTCTGCTAGTTTCCCACAGGGGACTTGCCAAATTCTGAAGATGCATGAGAAAGAAAGCTAAGCTACCAGGCAGAAAACCTCTGAAAAGCAGAGTGGAGTTTTTTGTTCTGAGAAAACAAGGATTAGACTTGAGTGTTCACTGGGGCCAAGGACCCCAGGGAACACACAGGACTCTCAGTTGAACACCTGCAGAGTTGTGCTACAGGAAAAGCAGCAAAACAGAGGTGGACTAAGCCTTGCCAAAACCCAACCTCAAGTTAGTTCAGTTTCTGATTAAGGTGTTCAGGTCTCACTCCAACTACTTTGTAAGGGACAGAGTGAACCCTCTCTAAATAAAGGTAATACTATCCAGAGCTTCTGTGATTTTTCATACTTAATGTGTGGCATTCTATTAAAAAGTACCAGGCAGGCCAAGAGCCAGTAAAAACAAAATGACCAAAAACAAATGGAAAGTATATACAATAGAAATAGACCCACAGAAGATCTAGCTATTGTAATGATCAGAATGAGGTTGAAAATTGCTAGGATTGATATATCAAGAAAGTATAGTCAAAAGTGGAGAACATAAATAAAAAGATGGAGAATTTCTCCAAATGCATTGATTTTATTTAAAAAAATATGAAAATTCTAGAACTTAAAAATACAATGACCAATATTAAGAACTCAACAGATTGAAGAGAAAATTTAGATAGATAGGTACATCATATACAGACTCATGCAAAAAGAGGCAAAAAAGATGAGAGGCAATACAGATGGTAAAGAGTGAAAAATTCTGACATATGTATAACTGAAATCCTAAAAGGAAAAGAGAGATAGGAAGATAGTGACCAAGAATTTTCCAAAACAGGTAAAAGATATTATGCCATAGATTCAAGGAATGCCATGAGAGGTACTCATCCCACTCAAGAACCCAAGTGAGATACATACAAAGAAAACCACATCTAGACATATCACAGGAAAACTGTTGAAAACTGAAGAAAAAAAATACTAAAAGGAGCTAGAGTAAAAAAGACATTTTTCTTTCTTTCTTTCTTTCTTTCTTTCTTTCTTTCTTTCTTTCTTTCTTTTTGAGAGAAAAAGAGGGTGCAAGTGAGGGAGGGGCAGAGAGAGAGAGAGAATCCCACAGGGGACAGAGAGGGAGACAGAGGGAGGGAGAGACAGAGAGAGAGAAGTGGGGTTTACCTGAAGTGGGGCTGGAGCTCACCCAATGCAGGGCTCAGTGTTGTGACTGTGAGATCATGACCTGAACCAAAGTCTGATGCTTAACCAAGGAGCCACTCAGGCACCCCAAAAGATGTTATTTTTCAAAGGAGTGACAAAGGAATGATGAAAACCAGAGGACACCTTCAAAGTGCTGGGGGGAAAAACTTGCTAAATCAGAATGCTAAACTAGAATTACTATACTCAGTAAATATATTAAGGATAAAATGAAGTTTGTAGGCAAACAAAAATGGAGAGAACTTGTCACCAGCAGACCTGCTCTGAACACAAGAATTATTCAAACACAAGGCAAAAATTCCATTCAGAAGCACATAAATGCATATTGGAACAAGGTGTAAATAATGGGTAAATGTGTAGGTAAGCATAATGAGTACTGTACAGAACACTGATTATAAAATCTTGCATGGCTTAAAATATATGTGCAATTAAAATCCATAACAACAATAAACAAAAAAGAGGAAGGGGTAAGTGGGAGCACAGTATTCTAAGGTTTTAGCATTCTTGGGGAAGTGGTAAAAGTAGTCATTTATAATATAGTGTAATAAGTAAAACAGGCATGTTGTAATGTAAGACTTCTAAGAGAATGTGTAATTAAGGGACATCTGGGTGACTCAGTCTGTTAAATGTCCTACTTCAGCTCAGGTCATGATGTAACAGTTTGTGAGTTTGAGCCCTGCATCAGGCTCTCTGCTGTCAGTGCAGAGCCTGCCCTGGATCCTCTGTCTCCCTCTCTCCCTGCCCCTGCCCTCCCCTGCCAAAATAAATAAACATTAAAAAAAATAGTTATTTAAAAAAAATAGGAGAATGTGTAATTAAGAAGTTAATAGAGGAGATTAATGGCATATTGAAAATATTTTAAATCAAAAGAAGGCAAGAAAGAACAGAATAAGGAATGTAAATAAGTGGGCAAAAGGAAATACCTAGTAAGATGGCATGTATAAATCCAAATACAGCAGTAATTATATTAAATATAAATGGACTAAAGCTTTTCCTGTTGAAACAAGGATAGAACAGCTCTCCAATTTTAGGTTTGGCTTAACTCTGCGTAAAATGTAGTTAACAAATACAACTGAAAAGTCAGAACTCCTAGAGCAAAATGTGGAAGAGGTAAGTAACTTTCAGCTGCCAATGCCACAAGGCTGAATTCTGCATAAAGTTTAACCAAGAAAAACTGGGGGCACTTGGGTGGCACAGTCAGTTAAGCATCTGACTTAAGCTCAGGTCATGATCTCACGGTTCGTGGGTTCGAGCCCCGTGTCAGGCTCCGTAGGACAGTTCAGAGGCTGGAGCCTGCTTTGGAATCTGTGTCTCCTTCTCTCTGCCCTTTCCCCACTAGTGCTCTGTCTCTCTCTCTTTCAAAAATAAATAAATGTTAAAAAAAAAAAAAAAGCAAAAGAGACAAACTGTCCTTTCAAGTCTGGGGTTGTTGTTTAACATGCAAAATATGAGGACTTTAATATTTGTTGCAAAACTTTTATTTTGAGAAGACCTGAATGCACCATTACATTATTGCAAATGTAAAAGCAAAGATTCTCTATGGAAGCTTTTTGAAATGCTAAACTGTGTTTTGTTGTTGCAAATAGTTTTAAATTTTTGCTACTGTGTGCCTAAACTCCAGTTTGGTCTTTTCACAGGATTGGCTATGAGTTAGTTTTCTTTCAAATTGTCCAAAGCAAACACAACTCATCTCTGTATTGTTTTTCTTGTGAAGACCACATACAAGTCTCAAATGAAGAACTCATTTTTCCCCTCCACCCAACACTACTTTTTTTTTTTTTTCCTGGATGTATTTCCTTTATAATGGCTCCCATTTTACCTGAGAGTACATCTGTCTGATTCATCCAAGATGGAAAATATCCTTTCTATAGATTATCTTGTGTCCCCAAATTTCTCTCCTCATTTGGGGATATGGCTTGGATATAAGTGATGAATGGTGATTCAGTAAATCTCACGACACCACACTTAGTTATCAGTGTCGGTATTGGATATTGAGTTGGCTGGGCTATCATCTGAAGATATATGTTATGTTATTACTGAATGATCTAGACAGTCTGTAGTGTAGAACAATAAGGCTAAGGATTGGAATGGAGAAAAGCTATAGAAAAAGGAAAGTAGAGGTCCAGGAATAAACAAGGCAGGGCTTGTGTTGGGGGTAAAAATTCCATCTTTTTTTAGTGGCTGAAAAAATTTTCATTCACTAGCAACATTTTTTTAAATGTGTATTTATTTTGAGACAGCTAGTGAGTGCGGGGTAGGGAGGAAGAGAGAGAGAGAGAGAGAATAGAATCCCAAGCAGTTTCCGTGGTGTCAGTGCAGAGCCCCATCCCAGGAACGTGAGATCATGACCGGAGCCAAAATCAAGAGTTGGAGGCTTAACTGAGCCACCCAGGCGCCTCTAATTTTTTTTTTTTTTTTTTTTTTTTTTAGTCTGTACTGCTTGTACAAGACTATGCTGCTGGAGATGCAAAGAGGCATCGCAGAAGAGCATATGTTTGGGAATAGAGTCATTAAATGTACGCAAGAGCAATGTATCAAGTGCCAAAGGAATAGGGCAAATGGTGAATACTATAAGAGTTCAGAAAGGAGGTACGCATTAAAACTAAGGCAGTGAGTGAGAGGGTGGTTTTACAAGGGAACGCTGAGATAACATGAGGTATGGGGAGGACAGTTTATACAGAGGGGTACACAGCAGTTAAAAGTCCAGTAGCAGGAATACACTTCCACTAAGAATTATTAAGCATTTAGTATGTCTTTTTGTCATTTACTGCAGGAAAAAAAACAACAACAACAACGTATGACTCAATCTCTGCCTCAAGGAGTTTACTAGATGAGAGATAAGACAAAGAAACATACATACCACCAGAAGACAGGCCATGAAAGGTGCCAGTTGGTGGTTCAGCTTTCAATTTGGAAAAGAGCAATTCTGCATAGGGAATGGGTAGAAGACAAGCACTGGAACAAAAGAGATCAAGCCTTGAAACTCAGATGTGTGCCACAAAAGAGCTGTGTGACCTTGTGTAAGTCACTGGACCTGAGTCTTTGCTGTTTCTTTTAAAAACAACTTGGTAAGGTCCAACAAGCCTCTCGGATGTGGGGAGGATGAAGTCATTGTGGTGAAAGGGCTTCACACGGGTGTCTAAGTTTCCACCCTCCCCTCCCTCCTCATTGCACCTACTCTTTTTCCTACAGTAGGGTGACATGTGTGGGGTGCTATGGGAGCCAAAAGGGAATGATAAAGGGAGGCAACTTCCTCCCCGCTCTTTGTCTCCTCCCTGCTCCCCCAGCTCTTGACCTCGGGTTCCGGGAAAGTTACTGTGGAAGTGGGGTGTGAGCACAGAAGTGGGGAGGGAGGATCTGCTAACTGTAAACAGATATCATCAGGAGTTCAGATAGTCTGGCTACCGGATTTCCGTGCCATACTGAAGCCACCCCACCCATGCGCCTGCCCTCAGTTTCCCCAGCTGTGTAATGGGGATACACCATTTCCTTTTCCCGCTATCTGCCTGACCTAACCGCGTGAGAAAGACAAGAAGGAACCCCCAGTTCTTGGCCTCCAGCCCCATCAGGTCCTCCTCCCACTTTGGCTTTGGCCTTTTGTACCGGCCCCACGTGACCTGCCCGGCCGGCTCTTCCCTCCTGTCCCGCCCCGCCCTCCGGCCTTTCCCGGCTCTCTGCGCAGCTCTTCCCGCTCCTCGCCCGCCCCCCTCTCGTGCTCCCCCTTCTCCTTCCCCCACGCCTCCCTCCCAGGCTGTTACCGCTCCCTCCCCCAGGCAGCCGTTCCCTCGCGACGCTTCCCCTCCCCCCGCGGCTGTTCCGCCGCCTCGCCTCCCCTCCCCCCGGCCGGAGCTCACTGTCTCCAAGATGGCGGCCGTGTCAGTTTGGGGCATCTCCGCGGTCCGGCCCGGGGCTCCGGGATCCCGGCTCTCTTCTCCCCCGGTAAGTAGCCGAGGAGCCACCGGCGACTGCCCCTGCCCGTCGAGCCCGAGGCCGAGCCGCTCCGGAGCCGGCTCCGCCGCCTCGCGGGGTCGGCGGGCTGCTGCAGGCCCCGCCGCGGCCTGCGCCGCCTCCCGCTGCTCTGCGCCAGGCCTCGGGCTGGGGCGCCGAGGCCGCCCCCTCGCGCCCGGCCGGCGCCCGGCTCCCCCCGCCTTGCGGCCCGCGCGCCGCCCGCCGGCCCGGCGCTCGCGGGCCCAACGCCCCCGCCGCCCGCCCGCCGGCCGGGCCCAGCCCCGGGGAGCCGGCGGGTGGGCGGGCGGAGAGCGGCCCAGGCCGCGGAGCCTCGGGCTGGGCTGTGCCGGCGAGCCCGCTCTCCCTCGGGGGCGCGCCCACCGCCCCGGCCCCACCTGCGCCCGGCCGCTCGCTGCCCCAGGCCGGGCGCGGCCCCTGCTGCCCGCGCTCCCGGGTGCTCGCTCTCCGGCTCCGGCGGGGTGCGCGGAGATCCGAGCGGGGCTGAGGCTGCAAGTGGGGGTGACAGGCTGGCGGGTGTTGTGGTGCGGAGGCAGCACGTGTGGTGTTGTGTCTGTCGGGCTGTCAGCCCCTGCACTGGGAGGGGAGGCGGCGGGCTGCCTGTCAACCTTCGGCCGGTTTGGACGGGAGCTGCCGGACCTGTCAGGCTTCTTGGGCAGCCTGCGTGCCCCAAACGCCTCCTTTGAATCGGCCTCTGTGGGACTTAGGATTTGGAGGAACCGGGAATGGGAGATACATTGCTCTTAACTCTTTCACGTGATTTCATTGTTAACTTAGTCTTTGGGTTCTGTTTCCATCTGATGGGTACGGCGAAGCTACCCGTTGGCAAGCTGCAGGGTTGTGCAGTTTGAAGTTTTTAAAGTTTCTCGCTCTTTAAAAAGAGAGCGCGAAGATGTGTTTGGGGGTGGGGAATCCAGGCCGGGGAAGGACTGTCGGAAGCAAGGAGTAGTTTTTCTCTAGCCGCTGGTGTACTTTCAGAGAGTTAAAGTTCAAGTCTGCAGGCTCTTTACTGTCTGAAGACCGAAAACCCTGGCCTGAGAGACAATGAGTAGCTGTCATTCATTCTTTCACCTGCGAGCATAATCAATTAGGACGTTCCCGGCTTCTTAAACTCAGATTGTAGCTTCTCCTTCAGTTTAGCGTTAATGCCTACGTAATGAACGTTCTTGGAGTAATAATACTATGATTTCTATCCTCTGGAGACTCTCACCAGAATGAAGCATAGCTCTCTCAGGGGGCTTCTTTTTAGCCAGCTAATTTAAAAATAAATCTTGGCTCAAGTTTGAGTGTTTACTTCAGCCTTTTTCGTTCCTGTCAGAGTTTATAGCACTGTAGCTTTTGTAATATCTGTTAGTTTTGCTTTTGGTTTTAATATTAATTTTAAGAATAATTGCTGCGGGAGCCATTTTTCATATAATTTTTTAGGGTGTAATGTAAATGCTTCTCAGAATAAGAGCAGACGTCCTAAAAATCACGTAAGTTACATTTATTTTTGGAAGCAAAGAAGTTAATTGGTTTCAGAATTCGTTATTTTGGTGATTTTTAAAAAGATCTGTATCTGCCAGATTCTTTTGTCTGAAAGAAGAATATTGACTTTGATCCTGGAGAGGCAATGTATTTATGTGTTTGTGTTTTACTCTTTCACGTTCATTTCAGGACAGAAATCTTGAATCTATGAGATCTTCTCTTTAGACCTGCCGACAGGCAATATTGTGCATTTGACATGTAGTGTGTGCATTTGAACCCTGTGATTCTGGGCCTTTCTCATTTCTAGTTGCTATATCTGTAGCTCCGTTATGAACATTTTGACAGTTGTTATTCCTGCCGTTATATTGAATATTAGTGTTTTAGTTTGGTTTAGGAGAAGCTATCAGCATGTTATTCTTGAAATTTGAATGAAATTGGATTATTTTAAAATTCTTTAAGCACTTCTGACACTTGATGATTTTCAATATTTTTGTTTCCATTTGCAGTGTTTACTTAAAATATGAACTTGATCTGTGTAAACAGTATTTTTTTAATATAAAATAGTTAAAATTTTCTCAACGGTTTTCTTCCTTATTTTATTGACTGTTTTTATGCAGTCTGAATGTCTGGAATTTTGAAAGATGAAAGATTCACTCTTACTTTCATTGCAGGATTCTTTCTACTAATCCAGATACTTGTTGAAGTGCTGAATAGTTTCTTGGGGAAAGATGACAAGGAAGAGTTTGAATTCATAGACTGGTGAGCAGAGATTGTGGAGTACAGAATAGTCAGCACCCCTCTGGTTAGTTGTAGCCTAAGGTCATTCATAGTATATCTCATCTTGTATACATGTTGTATCCTAATTATTCATCTTTTTTTCATTTTTATTCCAATCCTTTACATACTTACATACATAATTGTTTCAGAATGTTGATAGAAACCTGTTAAAACTCTACAGGTGCTCAATAAACATTTGCTATTTGATTGTTTTTAAAGATTAGGATGTTTCATTTATAGCTTATTTACAAAGTGGGACTTGATAGGAAACTGATCTTGTTTTAATTGTTTTTCAGGCATAAGATGCACATTTTTCTGCTGGGAATGAGATGTTCTTGAGTTCTTACAAGTTCATGAAGAGACCCATGTGTGGTGCTATTGAGAAATTTATTGGGAAATTTGAAGACATTTCAAATAACAGGTTGTTTTGGTTTCTAAAGTAAAAGTGAGGAGGCACTCTGTGCAAGGAGGAAGGACTCAGGCCAGAAAACTTGTATGCTATGGTTAACTGGTTCCCAGCTTCCGAGAATGTTGTTTTCCATGGTATAAAACTTACTCAGCATCAGGATAAGGGATAACGACTCTATGGATATACAGAATCCTTCACCATGGTAAAACTCGCTAACCCGCTGTATACGGAGTGGATTTTGGAGGCCATCAAAAAAGTGAAGAAGCAAAAACAGCGTCCTTCAGAAGAAAGGATATGCAATGCAGTGTCTTCATCCCATGGCTTGGATCGTAAAACTGTTTTAGAACAATTGGAGTTGAGTGTTAAAGATGGAACAATTTTAAAAGTCTCAAATAAAGGACTCAATTCCTATAAAGATCCTGATAATCCTGGGCGAATAGCACTTCCTAAACCCCGAAACCATGGAAAATTGGATAATAAACAAAACGTAGATTGGAATAAACTGATCAAGCGGGCAGTTGAGGGCTTGGCAGAGTCCAGTGGCTCAACTTTGAAAAGCATTGAACGTTTTTTGAAAGGTCAGAAGGATGTGTCTGCATTATTTGGAGGCAGCGCTGCCTCTGGCTTTCACCAGCAGTTACGATTGGCTATTAAACGAGCCGTTGGCCACGGCAGACTCCTTAAAGATGGACCTCTTTATCGGCTCAACACTAAAGCAACCAGTGTGGATGGGAAAGAGAGTTGTGAGTCTCTTTCCTCTTTACCTCCAGTGTCACTCCTTCCACATGAAAAGGATAAGGTAAGAGTGGTATACGCATCAGTGTTCATAGAGCTGAAGATATAGCATGCTACAAAGTCATGTTTCTAGGAAGTATGTAGAAGTTATGTTCAAGTTTTGCGTTTGGGGACTTAGGGAATGATCATCTTTGGTTTTTTATTGGTAAGTTGTTGGAATTCAGTAGATACCAGTTGCCCTGATACTTTGAAATATTTGACACCTGACAGAGTGTATTGATGTACCTAAAAGAACAGATTTAGAGTTTAAAAGTAGCATTCAACTTTAAGGCTGTTATAAGTTCTTAGAATATCTTACTGCTGGAAGTTGATGAGCACTCCTAAATGTTCGAGGCTTGGATTTGAAACAAGCAGGTGACTCTAAGAACCTTTTTCCTTTTTTTCTTTTTTATTGCACATTACCATTAGGAAGGAGTGAGACTGAGTCTCCTGACCCATCCGTAGTTGTAGCTAAGCAAATTTATCAATTCTTATTTTTGTCGTATTCTAACTTTTTGTCATGTATTCTTTGCATATGATGAAGTCCTAAGTGTTATTTATGAGCGGTGTAACTACATGGGTCAGGAAAAAGTATTCTATATTCCTAAAGTTCTGTGGAGTTGGGAGTTTTGGTACACAGTGGTAATGTGCTGTGTTTTATGCTGTTATTTTGTGCAGTTAAAAAAGTATGCTAAGAAACAGCAAATTTTGGCCTTTCAATAGATATTAGGAGATGAAGAGAATTTTGTCAGTAGCAGTTTTTTACATTGACCTAGTGTCTTAGCTGTGAATTTATTTCAAGTGTTCTGAATTGTAGTTGTGGGGAGAGTGGTAGTACTTAATGCACATTTTAGTATACAATAGTAAAATAATGTTTATTTTGCCTAAGATCATGGAAGCTAGGATGAGAAGATTGTAAAGTTAACACTGAATGTGTTTAAAAATACTTGAGGTTCAGTCTACATTTATTGCAGTTAGTAACCCAGCTATAGATTTTTGTTTAAATAGCAACTGAAAAATAACAGTATTTTTCTTTGATGAAGTTTTAGAGATCTATTTTAAGGTTCAATTTTCCCTGTGAACTTTGAAATAGAAACATTATCTTAACCATTATTACTCTTGAAATTATTCTGTTAGAATGGTTGTGTGTCATTTGAGCATTTTATTTAAAAGTGTGGTATTAAAATTTCAAGGTGGACAAATAACTGAAATGCTTTACTCTGTAGTCCAGTGCTGTAAGAACTCTTACTGTAAGAGCTGTTTCTGATCACATATGGCTGAAGTTAAGTGAAATGTAATGATTGATTCCAAAAATTGTTACCAAATGATTTACAGGTTAACTTCATGGAAACAGGAAACAATTTATAGTTTAGAATGAATTCAGTGTTATATCAGTGAATTAGGTATTATAAATTTTTTGCCAGAACACCTGGGTGCTTGCTTTTACTATAATTTCCCTTGCTTGAATTAGATATTTTAATTTTTGAAAATATTAGCCATATATAAAGTATCAATTGTGTATGTATTTTTAAAAGGTAGCCAGTATAGTGCACTATGGGACAAATCTAAGTTTTGTCACCCTGGGATTTTACTTTTGAAAGGGGACCTTGAGAACCATCTTATTTTGCAGTTGGGCTGAGACCTCTATATTAAAAAAAAAACAAAAAAAACCAAAAGCTTAATCCAGTAGAGATTTGTTGGTTGACTTTAGTTAGAAATATCTTTTAGGTTACATAACTGTAATATATAGTGTTGTTAACTGAAGTAACTAAATTTGGAGTATACATTTAAGAATGTATTTTGAGTTTTGTTGAATAGACTTCTATATATGTGTATGGGTCTGAATTAAAAACTAATTTTATGATATCTATGGAGTTAGAGTTGATGAGATCTGCTATATATTTTTAAATAGTTTTATTTTTAAGTAGTGAATTTCCTGAGTGACTTCCCCCAAAGATAAGAAAAGCTCACATTCAAAATCATAATATGGTGAGGAATTACTCCTCTGAACAGATTATATGTTTGTTCTTTTTATTGTATTTTATGTACTTTCCTTTCTCTTTTAAAAATTGATTGGTTTGCTGTTATGAACCTAGATATTCTCAAAAAAATTATACAGAGTGTATTTGACAGTGATGGAGAAAGGAAAAGATAGGCCAGAAGTACTTTCACATTTAGGCCTTAATTAATTCAGCAAATGGTTATTGAGTGAGTACCTATTGTGGGCCAGGCACTCTGGAACTGAATTGGCATTATCTCAAGTTCCTCTTTATTCTTTTCTGTATCAATTTTTAACTTTTATTGCTTGGAGATACCAGCCTTTGGAAGGAACCGTAGAATTGTATGTTAGATTTTCAGCAACTGAGTAGTGTTTGCTGCTTTTTGTGGGATCAGCTGTGTAGAAGTAGTTCTTTTTTTTTTTTTTTAAGAGTTTTTGTGAACACACTTGAACTTAAGTGTGTTTTCACACTGATAAATAGGAAAATCCATGGGATACTATGATCTAAAAGTTTAATCTATGTTGTAAGGGAAATTTCTGAGCTAGCTTTAGGGTTGTGGTAGTTTATGGTAAGTGTATTTAACTTGATGTGTTTACTATGTGCCACACATTACTTTAAAGCTGTACATCTATTAACTCATTTAATTCTCATACATATCCATGAAGTAGGTACTGTTATGTTACAAGTGAAGAAACTGAGGCATAAAAGAGGTTTACTAATTTCTCTAAGTCGCAGAGATATTAAGTGGCAAAGCTGGGATTTGAACTTGGGCAGTCTGGCTCCAGTCTTTGTAACAGCTTTAGCTACCTCCTGCCTCTTGGGAGTTGTTACATACAGTGCCTGACACTGCACTCAGGTACACAGTTGTGAATATTTTTGGTGTTAATTCCATAGCACATTCTCTAATTATGAAAGGCCATATGTCCTTCTACCCCCTACCCCTTCTTGGTTTGTGTCCCTTTTTTCTCTTTCTATCATAGAATGAATTCTAAAACTGACTTTGAATCAGTGATAAGAATGTATCAGAAACCAAAGATTATGAAAAATCTAGTTTTGTGTGCCTGAGATCTATAAAAAAATAATTTTGTTTACATGACATTTTATTTCTCTTAAAGATAATTTCTGTGCTTATTAATTTTCATTTTATTTATCACTGAAATTTTCTGATTTGCACTTTGGGATTTGTTGCATGGTTGTAAGTAGAGTGCTTTCATTTTGGACCAAATGTTGCTTTCCCTTGAATTGTGGCATATAGGTGAGAGTGATAGTGTGACACTGGCTTAAATAACAACTTGCTTCTTGAAAATTTATTTGCTTTTGAAAGATTTTACTGTAAGATAATTTGTTCATTTATTTCATTTATTCATATAACAAACATTTAGATGCCTACCGTGAACAATGAATTTAGGATTTAGGTCTTGTTGAGGATTAAGGTAGAGAGATGTGAAATAAATATTTTTGGAATTATTTTTTAGTTTATGAAATACAGCTTTTAGTTTATACATTCTTTTGTCATATCAATTAAGCATTGTGAATCTCAGAAATAATGAGATGTTTCTTGGGTGGGGCTGTATTATTTGAGGTTGTGATGGTCTATTTAAAAAATTATCTTGGGGCGCCTGGGTGGCTCAGTCGGTTGAGTGTCCGACTTCAGCTCAGGTCACGATCTCGCGGTCCGTGAGTTCGAGCCCCGCGTCAGGCTCTGGGCTGATGGCTCAGAGCCTGGAGCCTGCTTCTGATTCTGTGTCTCCCTCTCTCTCTGCCCCTCCCCCATTCATGCTCTATCTCTCTCTGTCTCAAAAATAAATAAATGTTAAAAAAAAATTAAAAAATTATCTTTAGGGGCGCCTGGGTGGCTCAGTTGGTTAAACATCTGATTCTTGATTTTGGTTCAGGGCATGATCTCACTGTTGGTTCATGAGATCGAGTCCCCAGTCCCCCTACTTAGGATTCTTTCTCTTTACCTCTTTTTCTGCCCCTCCACCCCTCTAAAAAAATAAATAAACACCAAAAAAAAAAAATATCTTTAGACACTGAGTCTTGGAAGGAACCTTTTCAGGAATAATTTTCACCTTGATATCAAATTTCTGGGTTCATTTTACACACAGAAAAATCTAGCTTATGTTCCTTCTTACTAGTCCAGAAAACTGTACTCTTAATGATAATTAACCACGTCATTGAAATGTTATTTTGTGGAGTAGTATTGTGGAACAGAGTTATAATTTGCAGAAGCATTACAATTGGAAAGGGAAGAGAAAGTATTGTCAACTAATGTTATTGTTTAGTTATTACCATATTTAGGTAACTTAGAGTAGAAAGATCAAGCGATACATTTAAAACCTTCTAAGTTACGTCAGTACAGTAAACTCTTAGTATACTGAATCCAAATTATTTTTCTTAGTGGAATTTGACATTTTAAATTTGTAGAATAAATGGGACTTTGACAGGAACTTAGATTTTTGATGTAGGGATGCAAATATGTTTTCATATTTGAAAACACTGAGTTAAGAATAATAAAGCTTTGATTTAGCTATTTGGAAATGGCCTTTATAGTAAGATTGATGCTACATCAATTTTCGGTGACTCTAATTGGACTGTGAGGAAAAGCTGGCTAGAAATAAAAAATAAAAATTTGTTACTAACAATTTATCGAGGTAGATTAAATATAAATGGGGTTAGGAATTGACTTTGTCTCAGCAGACTTGTTCTTATTTAAAAAAAAAAAAACCCAGAAATTTAAAAATAATTCAGGCAGAGATATATTTATAATGCAGTATTTATTTAAATTCAATCAACTGTACAGGTAATTTTTGGTCTTCTAGTTAGCTTGTGAGCTCTGTGTGTTTTGGTAATTTTCAGTCCATGACACACCCTGAAAGAAAATTTGAGCTACTAAAGCAACCTTTGGTTTAGCCATTGCTAATCAAAACTTCTATACCTAGCCAATGCACACAACCTAAACATTTTTCTTACACTTAACAGTTACTAGCACTCTACTCTTTTTTGGACTAATTTCTAATAAATTGATGAAATAAAGGGAAGAAATTAATGAAGACATCAGATACTACAAAGTGCTTCAGGAATAGGACCTAGAGGATCTAACCATTTTGACCTTTCTTTGCCCTGTATCAGTAGGCCAAGGGAATGTAAGCAGTTGCTTATAGAAACCTATTAATAGCTAACATTTGTTAAAGGGCTAACAATGCATTGAGTACTGTTCTGAGTGCTTTGACATGTTTTCTTATTGAAGGCTCAGAAGAATTTGAGATGGTTAAATTTTATAGGTGTAATATATATAATAGCCATTTAATAACATTTAATAATACAGGTTTTCATTATGGCTTCTCATAAAACACCAAATGAAAAATGTATGCAAAATACATTATCTTCTTGTCTTTGCTGCCTGTTTTTTATTTAGTTCATCCTGACATATGAGCCAGTGTTTTTTTATATTACACTTATCTTTAATATTATGAAAGCAAATAGATAATAGGATTTTTTTCTTTCTATTTACAGTATTGGAGAAAGTATATTTTCTATACTGACTTGGATCTTAGCTATATAAGAGGACTGAATCTGGCTGCCATGTTGGCTGGTTAAAGTAGAATTAAGAAGATTTTTAAAAAGTGAACTGGGAAGTGTTAAAATTAGAATAATGAATACTTTTCATGTTCTGATTTAAACATTTTTAAAGAAACAAATGATTGTTACGCATAGGAATTATTAAGAGCCTCCTTCTGGTAAAGTTGTTTACCAGTTGGCTACTTATGGGTGGAGTCAGTTCACAAAGGACCTGCAGCAGATGAATTAGACCTGTAGCGACTTCACCCTTCTGCTTTTCCCAGCTGGAGCAGGATTAGGACTCATTCAGCTGCAGCTGGTTCCCAGGAAAATCTAGACTGCTTCTTCTGGTGTTTTCCTTTGACAGGAAAGTCATAGTTCCCGACAGATGGCTTTCATCAGCACTGTACATAACTCTGTAAATTCAAGTCCAAAGAACTACTCTCAACTTCATTAGGGAACAGGCAAAGAAACTGTTTGTAATATGGTATTATTTGGTTAAGGGTTGAAATTAAGCATAGGGATTATAGTGGTGTAGTATTTCGATTTGCAGAATGCCATACTGGGTCAAAATAGTTTTTAACTGCTGGCAATTAAAAAAAAAAAAAAAAGACCTAAGGAAAAATAAGTCTAGCTATGGTGTTAGGTATATTTTATACTTGGATTATATTATGCTTACAAAGTACAGATAAATTCTTTGAAAAAAAGAATCTTTTGCATTTTGTAGAATTTTGAGCCAGTAACAGTCTTGGATAACAGTATTTCTAATCTTATTTCATGAATAGAGAAATTGAGGGTCAAAGAGATTTAAGTGTCTAGTTCAGTGCCGTGCAGCAGGTTAATCTGGGAGAAAGTGGTCAGACCCTTCTCAGTTCTTTGCTTTTTTTCTCATTAGGCTGTAGTACTGCTTTAAAGTGTTAGAGAGCAACAAGTATAAAATAATGTATTTCTTAATGGAAACCATAGAATAAACTCTGGTCTAGAGAGTTTTGGTGGTTTTTATAAACCACAAATATGTAAATCAGCTTGTTTCAGTGTTTGAAGATAGCTGTACATTCTTGAAAGTTGAAGCAATATTTTATCATTTTGTAAAAGACTGCTTTCTTATGGTCCACATTAGAGGAATTAGAAAGTGGTCCTCTGTTTTTAGGTATGTATCAGAAGAACATGTTGAGCTACCATAATGCTGGAAGAGAAAGTACTTGAATTTTGAAAGAAAAAAAAAAGGTCTGCTTATAGTTAAGTCTGATTTTCAGAAAGTTGACAACATAGATCTTTGGAGTGACTTGGATAATTGGTTAGAACTTAAAATGTTTAGGACTGAGATAGAAAGGTACAAGCTTTTCTATTAATGAAGTAATTCTTATTAAAGTCATTAAATATGGGGAAAACAAATGTAGAGTCTACCATGCATTGTTATGTATACATAGAATCTTAATTCTGGGTGATGATTTGTAATAGGAAACAAACCTTAAAAGAGAAGGCAGCAAACAGATTATGTTTGTCTTTTTTGGTCGTTTTGACTAACAGTTCATCTCTGCATTATTTTACTTTGTGGTAAAATTTTGCAGTGCGTTACAGTAATGGCAAATAAAGATTGAGATTGGAGACAGTTATTTATACAATAACTGGGTGGTTTTAAGATTATTGGTAAAACTGATTAGGGAGAAAATGACGTGGAAAGAAAATCTGTCAGCTAAAAAACTTAAAGTTTTTGTATGTGTGAAAGAAGACAGCTGATTCCTTTGCCATTTACCTTTCGTGCAGAAGGTAGAGATTCCGTGTGTGTGTGTGGCAAGGGGTGGGGGGTGGGGGGTGGTGTTATCATGCTTATATTATAGGCTGCTTTTTCCTCCAGGGAATTGTGAACTGTAGTTGACCTGGAGAGGTGCTGTTAAGTTGGTTTTCAATTCTTTCTGCTTAGTAGACTGCAGGTTTTTCTTTTTCTTTCATTGGCTACAGTGAAGCATTTAACTCCTGAGTTTTCTAGAACCTGTAACAGAACCCTTAGAAACATTATTAAATTTTTTTGTGTGTTGAGTGTGATGCTGTGCTTTAGGGTGGTTTCCCAACTTTTCTGTTGAGCATATCTTTAAATATCTGACTTAGGGTTTAGATCCTCTTTTACCATTTTCCTGCTTTAGTTATTTAATTTCTTCTCATGCCAGTAAATTCTTACTTAAATTTGTAACTTAAATCTAAAGCAGTGATACTAAATCCATTTTTGACCCAAGGAGCCTCAAAAAATAGACACCAGGGCAGTTAAATTTAGCAGTGGGGCCCAGAGATGAGATTTTTTAAATTTTGTTTTGTTTTGAGGTCGCCATGTGCATCTTCAGTACAGCCAGGGTTGAAAACCCTCTATTTGAACTTGCTGAGGGGGTTAGGACAGAAGCAGATGCTTTTTACCTAATCATCGAAATTCAGACAAATTCATGAAACAACATACTTCACCCCCACTCTCATGAACACACTTTGAACCAGGACAGTGTACTTATGGAAACCTAAATTTTGTTTTATCCTACTTCCTGACCATAAGTGCCCTAATGTTTCACTTTTCTCTCCTACGCACCTGCTCTTTTTTTTCTCGTCAGGGTCTCATTTGGTGCATATTCTGGAGAAGGTTCCATGTGTGAGTTTGATGGGTGCCCCCCTCCCACCACTCTAATGCTTTTCTTCTAATTGCTTGGCCTTATGGTTTATCACCTCAGTTACTCGCTTTACTCCTCCAATTGGCAAACCCCAGACTTGACACTAAGCCAATCATTTTTCTCTCCCTGCTTCTTATGTGACTGTTTATCATTTTGAAGAAAATTACACGAACCATGTGGTGGGATGCCACTTACAAATTTGTAACATCTAATCAGTTCTGTTTTGGGATGTATGTCTGTGTCTTTAGTCTGTTCTCTCTGCAGCAGTTCAGTATTTCCTCCAGCCCTTTCGCTTTTCTCATTGTCAGCTGACCCTCCTGTATTCTCCTTCACAGAATGGAATCTCTCTGGCCATATGAGCTCATTCAGTTTATACCCCTCCCACACAAACCTACATATGTCTGTACGTATTTTACCCCCTTTGCTACCTTTTCAGAGGTTATAAAAGAAGTGTCTTGTCTAGAGCTCATCTCTCTGTGTATAGGAATCTGTTCTCTCCTGTCTCGGGGGCTTTGTTCCATCAATAATATTCCCAGTCTTCCCCTTAACATGGGGAAGTCTCTCCCATCAAATTAGAGTAAAAGCAAACAAAAACACTGCTCCAAATCCTTCTCTACATCTACACTCTATTGTCTTCCCTTCATTTTGAAACTCCTTGAGAAAAAGTCTGTATTCATTCCATATCTGTTGCAATCTGCCCTTTGGCCTAGAGCACCATTGGAAACAGCTCTTATGGACAGTTTTCAGTCTTTATGTTACCTGACTTCTCTGCAGCATTTATGGTTGTTAACCATTCTCTCCTCCCTTGACCTCTGGGATAATTTTTTGCTAGGTGTCTGTTTCTGCATCTTTCTGATTATTTTCAGTTTACTGGCTCCTTATCTTTTGCCTGAATCTTATATATTGGACTCCCTAAGGTCCTGATCTGTGCCTACTTGTTGTTTCAACCATTTGAGTTCTGTCTAGACTTAACCTTCACTATACTAATGACTAAATTCATAACCCAAACCTCTCTTTTGAGCTGTAGACTTGTATATCCCACAGTGTAGTGTCTTTTCTCAGCCATTTCAAATTCAGTGATGACCCAGATGGAATGGAATTTATCACCTTCAACTTGTTCTTTTGATTTCTTACTGTGGTACAAGACATTGACATTGACTCTGATTCCTAAAAGAAACTTTGGTATTCTACACTTCACTTGCACTTCTTTTGGATTCAGCTCTAGTCTGCCCCCAGTCTTTTCTGCTTCTTTAACGTCTTTTAATTAACTGCTATTCCAGCTGCTACTCTCTCAGTGCAGGTCCTTGTCATTTCTCTCCTGATTTACCTCAGTAGTTTCCTCATTGGTGTTCCTTCCTCCAGTATCCTTTCCCTCCAGTCCACATTATTGCCAAGAATGATCTTGTTAAGAAGTGATTAAGAACACAGGCCCAAGAACCAGACCATCTGGGTTTGCATCCCATATTGGCAGCACTTGCTTTATGGCCTTGGGTAATTTGCTTAATTTTTCTTTGCCACATTTCTTTCTATAAAATGGAGATAATACAGTACCTATCTCAAAATGAAGTTTTGAAGATTTAATGAGTTAATATGTATCAGTGTTGTCTAATAGTGCTTTGTGTGATGATGGAATGAATGTTCTATGTCTGTGCTCACTACAGTAGCCACTGGCCATATGTGGCTCTTGAAATGTGGTTGTTTGACTAAAGAACTTTAATTTAATTTAATTTAACTGAAATAGCCATATGTCTAATAGTTACTGGACAGTACAGAATACATAAAATCCAGTGCTCTATAAATACTAGCTATTATTACCATCTTTCTGAAGTTAAACTTACTTCTCTGGTTAAAATTCTTTAGTGCCAAATTCTTTGGTATAGAGTATATAGTTTTTAACCCCCTTCACCCCATCGCATTGCTCTGAACTTGTCTACTGCTATTTCTTATGCCCTCTGTGTTCCACTATTCTAGTGGTTTTCAAAGTGTTGTCCCAGGGGTTAGAAGTAGTAGTGTCACCTGAAAATGTTTGAAATGCAGATTCTTGGGCCATATTCCAGGCATACTGAATCACAAACTGGGGGGTGGGGTCTAGCAACTTGTATGTTAATAAGCCCTCCAGGTGATTATGATGCATGCTAAGGTTTGAGAACCACTGTACATCCCAAACTACTTGTAGTTCCTCAGATCCACCTTGTTTTCTATTGCTCTTGTTTTTCTCCTGTCTGGAATGATTATCCTTTCTCTTTTCTTCACTGATTAGCTCTTATTTAATCTTGCAGGCTTAATTTAGGCATATCCTCTTTCCATTTCTTTCTTCATTATTACTCATCCTGCTTCCAGGATGACTTAGTGCTCTTTATGCCTCTGAGATCCTGTACATGCCTCCATCGTAGCCCATTCTGTATTGTATTGTTGCTTTAGCTTGTCTCCTACTAGACAGGGAATTTAGGATCTTGTTTTTTTGTCCTTGTATCCCTATCTGGCACAATGTCTGGTATGCTTTGTAAGTATGTATGGAACATTTTCAGGTGTCAGCACAGTGATTAAGTCCTGGGTAAAGGACATACTGTCTGTGTAATTAACACAGTGATAAGGGCTCTGATGGGGTAAAACCGAGTGCTGTGGAAACACAGGAAGGGGTGGAGAAAACTAGGGAAGTCTTCTCAGAGGAAGTCACATGTGAGAGGTTAGTGAGGTGGGGAAGCAAATGGGTGGGGTGGGAAAGAGTGGTTCCTGCAGAGGGAACAGCATGTACAAAGGCCTAGAAGCAAAACATTGTAGGCTCTTTATAAATGTTTAATTGAATATGAATAAAGAACCAAATCACACATCTAACTTTTAGATCTTAGTTTTGGAGTCACTACCCTCCCCAGCAAACATTAGTTAGCATTTATTCTTGATATACTGCTTTCTTTGAGATGATGGTAAGGTGTGATAGGGTAACCTCCAAGCCAGCAGGATACGTGTGTGTGCGCGCGCGTGCGTGTGTTTGCTAGCCTTTTAGCGGTAGAAGATAAGATTTGTTTCATCTGAATTATTCTGCAGCGTGAGTATACATCAGTGGTGGCTGAGGTAAACGCATTGCTCTCATTGCTTAAGAATAGACCAAGATTTGGGGCGCCTGGGTGACTCAGTCAGTTAAGTGTCTGACTTGGCTCAGGTCATGATCTCACGGTTTGTGAGTTGGAGCCCGCGTTGGGCTCTGTGCTGACAGCTCAGAGCCTGGAGCCTGCTTCAGATTCTTTGTCTCCCCCCCTCTGCCCCTTCCCCACTTTCGTTCTGTCTCTCAAAACTAAATAAAAATTAAAACAAAAAAAAAAGAATAGAGCAAGATTTTAAACAAGCAACTTGAAACTTAAGAGCACTGACAAAGCATATCATTAAGAAGGCTGAAAGGCTACCAGCATGACAGCCACAGCTTGGTACTTTTGTAGCTCCACTCTGTATTGGCCCTTTTTGCCCTTATTGCTGCCACCCTAGGTTTCCTGTTGGTCTCATTAACCCTCCATTGTAAGAGCATCAAGGCCTTGGTTAATGTGCTGTGTAAGCTCCAACTTTGAGTTGCAGTTGAATACCTGCTTTCCTCTGTTTGGGATTTTACATATGTAACTTTGAGTAAAAATGTACCTTTTTCTTTGAATGCTTTACAAGTGGGTTGGCTTTGTCATCTATTAACTTTGAAAGAACAATAAAAATAAAGTTTTGTTTCTAATAACTTCAGCTAAGCAGAGAACTCTTCAGCAAAGAAAGCTAGAGAAAGAAAAAGTGAAATAAAGTATTTCTCCCTAAAACTTCATATGGGTGGTATAATTATGTTTCTGAAGTGTTTCACAGATGATAAAAGATTTTGGTTTCACATATATCTTCTTTTGCTCTAACACTTTCGTAGTACGGTAGGCCATCCAGGTGTTATGATTGCTAGATTTTGTGTATGGAGAGTTATATGGTTCATTAAGGGAAGAAATGGAACTATAGTCCTGGTCTCTTTCAATCCCAGTACTTCTCAGCAACATCAGGCTGCTTCTTGTTCATGAAAATGACAAGCGTTAAAAAAAAAAGTGGTGTCTTTTACCGTTTATTACATACATCTGTCAAACCATTTATCAGGTCATACATGTTATTAATCTTTGTATTCACTTTGTAAGATGCTCAGAAAATGTTGAACTGAAACTGTCAGGTTTAAACTGGAAGGAGGAATGATAGAAATCAGGTTGACTTAAAAAAAAACAACTATTAACTCTCTTAGTAAACTTAGAAGCTAAACCATTTATCCTCTCAAAATTTATAGCCTCTATAGATTTAAAAGGGGAGATAGAGTTTCAGATGTTTTCTGCAAATGTTTGATACATCAGCTGTAAAGTATCATTTGCTACTTCCTTCAAGATATTTGTTCTCTATTACCCATAAAGTATTTTAAAAAGTTTAAGAAATTGTGTTTTCCTAATAGGTAATAATAATTCATTAGTGCGTAAAATTAAAAAAGTACAAAAGAGTTCCATTAAAAGTATTCTTTTAACTCCAGTTCCACAAGCAGCCAGTTCCCTTCCTGGGATGTAGTCAATGAGTTTGGTTTCTACCCTCCAAAGAGATTCTCTGTGTATATAAGCAGTCACTTATATATATGTTTTTTTCTCCCATATAGAGCATACCTTAGAGCATACCTTAATACACTTTTCTACATCTTGCTTTGTTTTTCTTCCCGCTTAACAATGTATCTTAAAAGTGTGTTCCATGTCATTATATAAGATTTGGTGGTATTCTGTTTTATGGATGTACCATAATTTACGTAATTAGTTCCTCACTGATGGACATTTCTTTCCAATTTTTTTTTTTATTACAAACAGTACTCAGTAACCTCCATTGTGCATTATTTTAGACTTGTAGGTTCCTAGAAATGGAACAATTGGGTCAAAGAATATGTATGACTTTGTAAGTTTGGTATTTCTAAATTTCTCTCCATAGAGATTACCCAACAGTGTATCAGAGTACTTTTTCCCTACATCCTTCACAACACAGTGTTATCAAACTTTTTGATTTTTGGCAGTCTTATAATGAGTGAAAAATCATTATCTACTTAAAGAAAATTTTCTTTAATGTTTGTTTATTTTTGAGAGAGAGAGAGAGAGAGAGAGAGAGAGAGCGAGCGAGCTGGGAAGAGGCAGAGAGAGGGGGAGACACAAAATCCGCAGCAAGCTCCAGGCTTGAACACACGAGCTGCAAGATCATGACCTGAGCTGAAGTCAGATGCTTAACTGACTGAGCCACCCAGGTGCCCCTATCCATTTTTTAATGTTTATTTTTGAGAAAGAGAGAGCGAGAGAGAGCGCGCGCACGGGAGCAGGGGAGGGTGAGGGAGACAGGATCCAAAGCAGGCTCTGTGCTGACAGCAGTGAGCTGGATGTGGGGCTCAAACTCACAAACCATGAGATCATGACGTGAGCCGAAGTCAACTGCCTCAGCCACCCAGGCGCCCCAATCCATTTTTGACTGCATTCTTTGACTCTTATTGGAGTTTGTTCTTCCAACCTAGTGCCCAGAGACAGCCTCTGATCTGTATTTCTACTACTAGTGTGTCTTAAGCCTGATTACTTAAAAACATACAAACATACATACTTAGAGGTAATCAGAAATTTGTTTAGTTGTTTTTTTTTTATAACTGCTATATGGTGTTGCTTTGAGAAATATGTAGGTCGTTTTGCATGGTCTTTTGTAAGCCTGTAACAACTTCTCTCTTGTAGTGGCCTGTACTGTTAGATTTCTGTCCTGTAGAATCACCCTCCACACATCCACCCGCTCCCTTGCCCCACCATCTTAGCTTTGTTGCTTTTCTACTGATGGTGGGGAAACCTTGTTTGATTGATTATGTTCATGTTTGTCAGTCTTTTTAAAGTGCATGTTATATAGTACTTGCATTTGAAAATTTACATAATTTTGAATAAATATTATGTACTAGATATTTAAGGAAGATTGTCTATTTTTAGATGAACTAAAGGCTCATAGAGGTCAAGTGATTTGCCCAAGATTATATAGCAAAATATACGTGCTTAGAATGTAGAGGCTAGTGGAATGGTCAAAAGAAAAAAAACACTATGAATTCAGAGTTGAGATAAACTAAGATTCTGGTAAATTGGTCCAGTAGTTTAAAGTACTTCGCAAATTATTACAACTCTAATTCTGATTATTTTGGGGCTTATATAAGAGTATTTAAGGGGCGCCTGGGTGGCGCAGTCGGTTAAGCGTCCGATTTCAGCCAGGTCACGATCTCGCGGTCCGTGAGTTCGAGCCCCGCGTCAGGCTCTGGGCTGATGGCTCGGAGCCTGGAGCCTGTTTCCGATTCTGTGTCTCCCTCTCTCTCTGCCCCTCCCCCATTCATGCTCTGTCTCTCTCTGTCCCAAAAATAAATAAAAAAAAAACGTTGAAAAAAAAAAAAAAAAAAAAAAAAAGAGTATTTAAGGGCCATACATCTCAGCCTCATCACTTAACTTATTGTTTAATCTTTAAGTTTATCCTCAAGTGTCAGTTTCTTTTCTGCAAAAGGGATAGTAATAGTATCTAAATTACCAAACTCATCGAGCAACAGCCTTTTTGAAGATTATTTTTAGTCTAGGCAGGTCATAGCTGCTATGGTTTTTTAGCGTTTGTTTTCAGAAACAAATATCAGGAAGTAGTGCTGACTTCCCTTTCTTTTCTTCAGTGAAACAACAAAACAAATCAGTTTATTAACCCGCAAAATATTGCCATTGTATTTTGAAAACTATTTGAAGTCTTTATGAACACCTCTCAATTTTAAGAGGACATAGAAACAGACATCTTGATAGGTTAAAATTGTTCATATACTTTATAATCCATTTAAATTAGGATGGACATTCTCTGGTCATACTCCTTTGGAATAGGCAGAATATTTGAATAGTCCCCCCATTTGGACCTATTTTTTTTAGTAACAGTGTTTCTCCCCCTACCCCCATAAAAGAACAAAATAACAACCCCCTTTGTCAAAGTCATCAAAATAAGTCTTTATTTTATGTCTTGAAGCTCAGGATTAGGGTAAGGATGAAGTCCTGGAGCTGCTGTTTTTCCCCATGCAAAGTGACCTAGCTCATATTAAGAATCAAACTAATGAGTTTAATATAATTAAGCACCACATCGTATAGTATGGTTTCTCAAATTTTCATCTGGGAATCTTGTTAAAATTCGATTTTAGGTCTTCGGTGAGGCCTGAGATTTTGCATTTCTAACAAGGTCCCAAGTATTCCATTGCTGAGCAGGATACACTTTGAGTAACAAGTTTCTGTAGGATCGAATCTCTCCTGTACTCTTGACTAATTGTGTTAAGTCATATGCTTATTTTCAGACATGCATTCAGCAGATATCCACAGAATCTCTGTGTTCCAGCTGCTATGCTAGGTACTGGGATTATTATGTAACAGGGATACTACATAGATACTCTGCCCTTACCAAGGAAATAACAATAAATTACATGAAGTGGTGATGCCTAAGTCCAGGGAGCTCTGAGAATCTAAGTACAAAAACTGCTTTTTAAAAAAAAAAAAAAAAAACAGGAAGAGAAGGAAACTGATTTGTCTGATGTATTGACATGTAAGTTCCCAATACAGTGGAGCTTTGAATGATTGTCAGCCTGAGATAGATGTTGGCAGACTTTTTCTGTAAAGTGTCAGAGGATAAATATTTTAGGCTCTGTGGGTCGTAGAGTCTCTCATCTCACTTCTTAACTCTGTGCAGAGCAACTGTAGACAATATGTAAATGAATGAGAGTGTGTTTCAATAGAGAATAGACTTTACTTACCTAACAGGTGGTGGCCTGAATTTGGTTGTAGGCCCACGGTTTGCCCACCCCTGCTCTAGAACAGCAGTGTTTTACATTCAGTTGTGAAACATGTTGAAAATAATTTAAAGTGAGAAGTGATTTATTTAAAAAATTAAGGTGGTTATCTCTATAATAACATCACTGATTTATTTGCATTCAAATATACTGTCTGGGAATATGAATTGTTTATACAGTCGTATGTTGGAGATATTGCGGGTTCAGTTGCAGACCAGACAGACCATTGCCGTAATTGCAATGAAATGGGTCAAGTGAATTTTTTGGTTTCCCAGCGCATATAAAAGTTATGTTTATGCTATACTGTAGTCTATTAAGTGTGCGATTGTATTATGTCTAAAAAAAACAGTGTACTTAACTAAAAAGTAGTTTATTGGTAAAAAAAAAATGCTGTCATCTGAGCTGTCAGTGAGTTGTAATCATTGATCACAGATCATTATAACAAATATAATAATGAAAGAATAAGTTTGAAATATTGTGAGTTACCAAAATGTGACACAGAGAAATGAAGTGAGCAGATTCTATTGGAAAGATGGCACCAATAGACTTGCTTGATGCAGGGTTGCTACTGACTTTCAATTTGTAAAAAATGCAGTATCTGCAAAGCACACAAAGCAAAAGCCCAATAAAACAGTAATGCCATATACTGGGGGAATATATTTTACCTGTGATTGTCATTTGTCTCATGTGTATATACTGGGGGAATATGTTGTACACGAGATTGTCATTTGTCATGTATATATACCGGGGGAATATATTGTACATGAGATTGTCATTTGTCATGTGTATATACTGGGGAATATATTGTACATGTGATTGTCATTTGTCATGTGTGTATACCGGGGGAATATATTGTACATGTGATTGTCATTTGTCTTGTGTATCGCTGGGAAAAGAAGGGTAAAAAACTGCTCTAGGGGCGCCTTGGTGGATCAGGCAGTTAAGCATCCAACTTCAGCTCAGGTCATGATCTCACAGTTTGTGAGTTCGAGCCTCGCATCAGGCTCTGTGCTGACAGCTCAGAGGAGCCTGCTTTGGATTCTGTGTCTCCCTCTCTCTGCACCTCCCTCAGACCTCATAGTCTGTCTCTCTCTGTCTCAAAAATAAATATACATTAAAAAAAATTAAAAAGCGTGGACAACTGAGTCCCACTTGACCTTTAAAAAAACTACTGCTCTAGAATTTTAGTTCGCACTCCTAAAGAGCAGCACAAATGACTTTTCTCCTTTTATTGTGTGGGGAAAGGAGCCATGACAGGTAGAAGAGTTAGGGAATCTCACATAGTTATGCAGTGAAGTATTTTGTAAATTGCCTTTTCTGGTCAGTATTGAAAAATATATATAATATAGGACCAGAAGAGGAAAGACCTCCTTGGATATTGAAATCAATTACCATCATTTAGGGTAATAAACAGAATTTGAGCTCTGTAGTTTGCTTTCTGGTTTCACCACTTAGTTGTATTGTCTTCGGCAGATTATTTAACCTCTTTGCCCCTCTGTTTCTTCATGAGATCATGATCCTGCACACAGTTTTGGAGATGATAAGAAACTCTGTATTTGATAGCACCTAGTACAGCACTGGTACATAGTAAGCCCACAGTAGATGTCACTTTCCTTCCCTTCTGACCTGCTTGCAGAGCAGTTTATTGTGTACACTTGGTAAATGTAGACTCAGGTTTCTGACCTCCACAGAGATAGAGAGTAACTATAGTCCTGACTGTAAATTAATTTTGATTTCCTTAAAATTGCCACTAGGAACAGTTTTCTATGACATTTTTGTAGCTCTGTAGTAAAGTTGGATTTTTTACAGAGCCTAGAATTTAAATTTACAACATTGTTAGTCTCTTTGAGCTGTATTAGTAGAAGGGAAAGGTGACATTCGCTACTGACAGGCTATGTATAGCTACAAAAAATACATATTTATATATGCATATAAAAAGTAGGGGTGCCTGGCTGGCTCAATTGGTAGAGCATGTGATTCTTGATCTTGAGGTTGTGGATTTGAGCCCCACGTTCAGTGTAGAGATTACATAAAAAAGTAGTCTTTACATATATATAGAGAGCAATGGCTGTCTAGCAGCTTTAGTTGTGCCACCTAAGTCTGTCTCCCATTTCCTTACTTATTAGTTCAGTTCTTTTTTTCGACTACTGCGTTTAGTTGTTTTTAGGCTGGTTTCCCTTCATTCATCCAATAAATATTTAAGGATACCTGACATGTGGTAAGTACCATTGTAAGTGCTGGGGATTTAGCAGTGAACCAAATGGATAAAAATCTCTGTCCTCATGGAGCTTAGATTATCTAGCTAACTGCAGTCTAGACTTCTCTATACTTTTGTCTTATTACTCTCTCTAAAATATCATGTCCTCCCTTTGTTTAGAATCCTCAAGTCTAGTGGAGTTCTGTTGCCTTTTGGGTGAAGTTCAGGTTCCTCAGCCATGCATTGTCATCTGTTGCTACACTCTGCTTAACCCTCTGCCTTCCAACATATTGCAGTTCCTTGCAGGCACTACACTCTTGTGCCTTTCAGTTTTTATATAAATGTATCTCTGCTTGGAGTGTCATTCTTTTAGATGCTCCTACAAACAAACAGAAAAATAACTGATGCTCCTCTTTTAAGCCTCCACTACCATTACTGGCTTGGTGAGATGACTTTCTTTATGAACATAACAAACATTCTCGTGGCATGTTAGGCATGCTGATGCTATGACATTTTTTTCCCTCTGTATTATGATAGTCTATTTATCTGCCTCTCCTAGTGGCATTAAAGGCAAGGGCTGCTTTATATTTCTTTCTCAGTGTCTGTCAAGGGGCCTGGCTCATAGTTTGAAATATTCATTGAACAAATGAATGAAATGCCTGAACTTCAGTCTCTCAAGCTGACTGAAGAATATTGGGGGGTTCATTCAATAAACTTTTGAATTTGTGGAGTGTTTACTTTGTGCCAGATAATGGAGATAAATAGATAATTTGTTCTGGGATGAGGCAAAAGAAAGGCTGACAACTTATTTTCACAGCAGACTATCTTTTTTATTAGACACACATACACACAAGTGTGTGCACACATGTTACTAATAAGTCTCAGTCAAGTATCCAAACAGTGCTGATGTTATCTTTTTTTAATGTTTTTACTTATTTTTGAGAGAGGGAAAGAGACACAGAGCACGAGCGGAGAGGGGCAGAGAGAGAGGGAGACACAGAATCTGAAGCAGGCTCTAGGCTCTGAGCTATCACCATAGAGCCTGGCACAGGGCTTGAACTTGTGAACCATAAGATCATCACCTGAGATGAAGTCGGATGCTTAACTGACGGAGCCACCCAGGTGCCCCATTGTGTTATCTTTTTTTTAAAAATGCTTTTATTGGGGCGCCTGGGTGGCGCAGTCAGTTAAGCGTCCGACTTCAGCCAGGTCACGATCTCGCGGTCCGTGAGTTCGAGCCCCGCGTCAGGCTCTGGGCTGATGGCTCAGAGCCTGGAGCCTGTTTCCGATTCTGTGTCTCCCTCTCTCTCTGCCCCTTCCCCGTTCATGCTCTGTCTCTCTCTGTCCCAAAAATAAATAAAAAACGTTGAAAAAAAAAATTAAAAAAAAAATGCTTTTATTTATTTTTGAGAGAAAGAGAAACAGTGAGTGGGGGAGGAGCAGAGAGAGAGGGAAACACAGAATGTCAAGCAGATTTCAGGCTCTGAACTGTCAGCACAGAGCCTGATGCGGGGCTTGAACTCCCGAGCCATGAGATCATGGCCTGAGCCAAAGTCGGACGCTCAGCTGACTGAGCCACCCAGACGCCCCTGATGTTGTCTTTTTAATGAAGCAGTGTTTTAAACTGTTGAAGAAAGGGGCGCCTGGGTGGTTCAGTCAGTTAAGGGTCTCAGCTGAGGTCATGATCTCGCGGTTCGTGGGTTTGAGCCCCGCGTCAGGCTCTGTGCTGACCGCTCAGGGCCTGGAGCCTTCTTCAGATTCTGTGTCTCCCTCTCTCTCTACCTCTCCCCCACTTGCGCTGTGTGTCTCTCTCAAAAATAAATAAATAAATAAATATTAAAAAAAATAAACGGTTGAAAAGAGACCTAAAAATCTGGGGATCTGCAAACCATTTTAGGATCATATGAACAAGGAATATGAATCCTGGTTTGTCAGAAAACCTTCTGTAGATCTACCTTCTGGTAGATCAAGAAAGTGTCAGCATCTAACTTGCAGAATAGGGTCAGTAGCTTGGAAGAAAATTCTGGAGACCAGAGGGAAATAGTCTTTAAAAATTACCACATCACTGATACCCTGGGTGGTTCAAAGAATGACACTGTAAAAATAAGTAAGAACAACAACAAAAAATGAGCACTGACAACTTTGAATAGAAAGTGATTAGAAGAGATTAATTCTGAATTCAAAAAAGGTTTGTGGGTACTTAATTTTATTTATATTTACATTTTTCTTTTTTGTATGCACAAGATATATGATAAAAATACGTCAGCACTTTCAGTAAGTTTATTATTTTTTAAAACTAATTTTTTTAAGTTTATTTTGAGAGAAGGCATGAGCAGGGGAGGGGCAGAGAAAGAGGGGGACAGAACTCCAAGCAGGCTCCACACTGTTAGCACAGAGCCTGGTGCAGGGCTCAAAACCTGAGCCAAAACCAAGAGTTGGACACTTAACTGACTGAGCCACCCAGGTGCCCCTCGGTAAGTTTACTTTAAAATTTTAAGTAATAAAAGAGTTGGGGGTAAAAGCTGGGGAAAATGGGAGTATAGGCAATGGTAATATTTTTTGCACATCCCACAGGTCCGTAGTCATTTGGATGGTTTAGTTACATACAAAATATGTTTTAAACAACTGTGTTTGCTCATTATTGTATTGCTTGTCTTTAAAAATGTGAAGGCGGGGCGCCTGGGTGGCTTGGTCGGTTAAGCATCAGACTTCGGCTCAGGTCATGATCTCACAGTCCGTGAGTTCGAGCCCCGCGTCGGGCTCTGTGCTGACAGCTCAGAGCCTGGAGCCTGTTTCAGATTCTGTGTTTCCCTCTCTCTCTGCCCCTCCCCTGTTCATGCTCTGTCTCTCTCTGTCTCAAAGATAAATAAACGTTAAAAAAAAAAAAAAAATTAAAAAAAAAATTTAAAAATGTGAAGGCTTATATATGGAAGTGCTGAATTACTATATTGTACACTTGAAACTAGTATTACACTGTATGTTAACTAACTGGAATTTAAATAAAAACTTAAAAAAATGTTCACACAAAAAATGTGAAGGCTTGTAAATGTTTTCTTTTTTCCAGTTAATAGTAAAGTTTTGACCTTTTAATGCTACTCTTGGAGAAAATTTTTTGTCTCCCCACTCTCACTTTTATAGTAGAGCTGTCTACTCATAGACCTGCTATTTCACCATCATTCCTCTTTTTTGAAATCGTAGATAAGTCATTTTCATATTGCAGTTCTCTTTGAGTCTTATTTTATGGATGTTATTCTTTAAAATTGTATTTGTAGCCATTAATCTGTTAATCTGTTGTGTTTACAGGGATGTTAAAAGTGTTTTGTGTATTCATGCTGATGTTTTTTAAATTCAATGATATGCATACCTAAAAAGGATTGTTAAACTATACCACGTTATGTATATTTGTTAAAAGGAAAAAGTTTAATCTTTGACTAATGATCCTTGATGTTAATTTTTACTGCTCACTTTTAATATTGATTTTAAGACAATAAGTAGGAGAGAGTTGTTTCCTGAATTGCTTCTTTGGTACATCAGTTCCTGAATATACATTTGAAGAACAGAGGGAATCCCTGTCACAGTAAATTAAGGAAACAGTGCATATTCATAGTTCACGTAAACATATTAAAAGAATTGTGGAGTCCCCAGCTCTATACCTCTTTAGTTTTGCTAACCGAATTTATTTGTATAAGGGAAGACCCTCACCCCTTTGTCCCACCTCTTACCACCCTTAAGACCTGTTTAGGAAACACTGCTGTTTTGCTTTTTCTGGGGTTCTAATATTTCGGAACTTAGCTATTTGGTCACCAATGGCAGTTAGAATCTTTGTGCTTTTCTGCATTTGCAGTAAAATAATCTGCGGGAGTTACGGAAAGGAGCCAGTATGTTTCAGTTGGAAAAGCCTGTCCTTAGGGTCTGTGTATATCCATGAGCAAACTTCTTTATTGTCTTTTAATTCCTATTTGAACATCAGACTTGTTGGGCTGTTTGGATGGTTGGAGTAGGAATAAATACAGTGATGTTCACATCAATTGTTCATTGCATTGGAAGGGACAAGATGGTTAAAACAAAATTATGATTAAATTAAAATGCCTTTTTTTTTTTTAAGAAAAACTTTCAAATGAAGTAAATTACCCTTGAGCATTGTTTTGTTCAGGTAATAAATTACCTGTTTCTCTGCTGAGAGGATAGGATAATAGATATTCTAGGAATTGAAATATGTCTATAAAACTGTGTAGGAAGTTGTGAATTGGCATTGGAGGCTTTCTAGATCTACTAATTTGTAAGCACCTTGAAGGTAAAGTGTTTGTCTTCTTATTGCTGACAGGCAAATACCGTTTTACGAATGACAGTAATCTGTGTCTGAATTTAAGGCAGAATGACTTTATATTCACTTACAAAGTGCCTCCTATGTGGCTGACATTGTTAATCACCTGTAATTGGCCATTAAATGCTATTGTGGTATCTGGAAAGTTGTTTATATATTTGCCTTCTGATTCATCTGTCCTCTTTTGCTTCCCAGCTCTGCTTTCCCCCAGCACCTAGGGGCTGTGTATTACATTCCTGCTTACCATAGTGTAGGCTGCCAGCTTGAGAGTCAAGATTCTCATTGGTACAGCAGAGACACAGGCCATGGTCCTGACCTCGTTGGACAGATTGTTATGGATTTTGATATGTCGGTGATGACTCAGTAGGTTTTGATATGTCTTTGTGGATGACATTGGTGGAGCACCTCTAACTTTGACTTGACATTTTCTAGCTTAGTCTAGTATGTTCTCATTGCCTTAATGTCTTCACTCATATAGTAGTTAAACCATTTGAAATAGAATCTTGAGACTTAAGGATGAGGAGTAGTGGAAGAATTATGAACAGTGATTCCTCAGCTAATTAAAGAGACCTGATCTTACAGTCTGACCTAATCCTGAACTGGTAAATACAAGTGAATCACTGAATGCACCAAAGTATGTTTGTATCTTATGTATGAAATTGCTCATCCTAAAATATCTTTAGATCGCTTAAAATTTTTTTTAATGTTTATTTTTGAGGTGGGGTGGGGGGAGACACAGAATTCGAAGCAGGCTCCAGGCTCTGAGCTGTCAGCACAGAGCCTGATGTAGGGCTCAGACCCATGGGCCATGAGCTCATGACCTGAGCCACAGTCAAAGCCGTATGCTTAAGTGACTGGGCCACTCAGGCGCCCCTAGGTTGCTTTTTTAAAAAAATCTGTATAGATAGCTAGATAAATCTGTTGTCTTCCCTGTCCCACTTTATCCTTTTCTTCTTTCTTTCTTTACTTCTCTTGTCCTCCCTTTTGTCTTTGTCTTATTGCTGTGATTTCTGCCCCACCCTAAATAAAAACAAAAATTAAAAACTGATCATGCTGTGGATTCGACGTATATTTGTTGATGTAACTTTGTATTTCTTTTTTTTTTAATTTTTTTTTTTTAACGTTTATTTATTTTTGAGACAGAGAGAGACAGAGCATGAACGGGGGAGGGTCAGAGAGAGAGAGAGAGAGAGGGAGACACAGAATCTGAAACAGGCTCCAGGCTCTGAGCTGTCAGCACAGAGCCCGACATGGGGCTCGAACTCACGAACTGCGAGATCATGACCTGAGCCGAAGTCGGACGCTCAACTGACTGAGCCACCCAGGCGCCCCTAACTTTGTATTTCTTAAAAAAAAACTGGTAGCTTGAGACTTCTCTCTGTATTTTAAGAAGGAGCATAGCCCCTAAATGTGGTTCTTTTACTGATGTATTGCCTTCAATTGATTTTTCTATGGGATTTGATCTCTATAGCCTGGGTATACGTGATTGTTAATAGTTTGTATTAGCTGATTACCCAGTTAAAGTCCAGTATTGTATATGGGACAGTTAGGTAGGAAAACTAACGATAGCAAAGAGACTGTATTAGCATATCTGACATCTCCTCTTTGCACACCTTACATGCAGTCCATTAGCAAATACTTAGGGCTCTGCCCTTAGAGCAGGGGTTGGCAATTTATGGCCACCAGCCAAATCTGGCCCCTCACCTTTTTTGGTACAGACTGTGAGCTAAGAATGTTTTTCACCTTTTTAAATGATTGAAAAAAATCAAAAGAAGAATATTTCATATGTGAAAATTATATGTAATTTAAATTTCAATGTCCATGTGAAGTTTTATTGGAGTACAGCCACACTTGTTCATGGCTTCTTTCATACTTTACAGCAGAGTTGAGTAGTTGCAACAGAAGCTTTATGGCCTGTAAAGCCTAAAATATTTACTGCCTGACCCTCTGCAGAAAAAGTTTGTCAAATCCTGCTTTAGAGGAAATGCAGAATCCATCCACTTCTCATTTCCTCTGCTGCTGCTGCTATCTGGTTTGGACTTCTTGGCTGAACTATTGCTATTGCCTTCTAATTATCTGCTTGCTTTTTGTCTGTGTCCCCCTACACCTGTATAGCCAGAGGAATGATCTTCATAATAGGTAAGCCAGATCTTGTCATTGCTTTGCTCAAAACTATTTAAAGTTTGATGTCTTGTTCAAAGTAAGTGTGAAAAGTAAAAGACTATTTATAATGGCCTACAAAGCTCTAGATCAGGGGTTGGGAATATAAAGTTTCTTTGTTGCAACAATGCAACTTCACTGTTGTGTGAAAGCAGACATAGGAATATGAAAACAAGTGGACATGGATGGCTGTGTTTCAGTAAAACTTTACTTATAAACACAGGTGGTAGGTCAGATTTGTCCTAGAGGTTGTAGTTTTTTGACTTCTGCTCTAGATAGTATGAAATCCTCCCAAACCCTTACCTTTCCAAGTATATATACTTCCTGGTTTTACTTCCTATTATTCTGTCTCTCCCCTACTATCTACCAGCTACAATGATTTATAGGTACATCCCTGCCTCACAGCATTTTGCATTTGCTGTTCCTTCTACTTGGAACACTCTTCCCCCAGATAGTCTGTATCTGTTGAGTACCTGCTATATATGAGGTGCTGTCCTCAACTCTTGGAATATATCTGTGAGCAAAACCTAAAATCCCACATTGTATGTAGTCAGCATTCCTTTGTGTGTTTATGAAAACAGTGAAAAAAATTAGCAAACATAAAAAAATAGAAGATACATTATTTTATGATATATGTGCAGTGGAAAAAATAGAGTGTGCTCAGAGAGACCTCATGGATAAAATAACATGTATGCAAAGACCTGGGGGTTGGGTATCTCCAAAGTAAATATTTGCGTGGCGTTTTTACCTTAGTGTCTGACACGTAGTGTTCAGTAAGTATTTATGAAATGAATCAATCTAGGGGAACTGATAATCCCTAGATTTACTCATAACCAGTGTATTTATAGCATGCTTATCATCACATGTGTTTATTGCTTCTTAATAAGAAATAGGTTACTGGGTAATAAATTTGGAAACAAAGGAGGAATTTAGCATCACTAAGAACTCTTCAAGATGATTTTGTTTCTTTTCAGATCAAATGGATACTTAACCTTATATTGAGGAAGATAGCCATGAAGAAAAGTGATGTTGGAAAGTGAACGGGAGAGAAGAGAAACATAGGCTGTACTCAAATACAAATTTAGTTAGTGACATGGATCTCCAACTTCTTTTGCTATAAGGGAATCTACCCAAATGTTTCTTCCTTCATCTGTCACTGTTCTGTTTCCCAATTCAAAATATCCTTTAAACAATTGATTTAGAGCAGGGCTCAGCAAACCTGACCCATCCTGTGGTCCAAATCACACCTGAGACCTATTTTTATATGGACCTTCAGCCAGTTTTATATTTCAAAAACAAAAACAAAATAGATAATATGCTCTGGATGATATGGATCTGATGTGGTCTGCAAAACCTAAAACATTTCCTTTTGACCTTCTACAGAAACGGTTTGTCAGTCTCTGACTTACAGGCACCTTCTTGGTTGCTTCCAGGGTAGAAAGATGCTTTTCTGCTGTGGTCTTCCTAAATAATGGAACTTCACAATTGGAACATGCAATCCATCTCACTTATTTTATAGGTTGCATTGAGACTAGAAAGCTACATCAGCTTTTTGGGGTCACACAGCTTTCTAGGTATAGAGTCTCTAGCCCATTATTATTATTTTTTAAGTTTATTTATTTTGAGAGAGAAGGTGGGAGGAGGGAGGGAAAAGATAGAGGGGGAATCCCAAACAGGTTCTGTGCTTTCAGTGCAGCCCTATGTGGGTTTTGATCTCATGAACCATGAGATCATGACCTGAGCCGAAATCAAGAGTCCCACGCTTAACCACTGAGCCACCCAGGTGCCCTCTAGTTCATTATTTTTTATGTACCTTTTTTCATAGCAGTGATGAGTGGTATTCCCTCTTCTGTGACATCTTAGGCAAACTATCTTTTCTAAGCCTTATTTTTTTTCATCTGTAAAACAAATCGATGGTATAGGGTTTTTGTAATGGCTAAATGAACTAATACATATAAGGTATGAGTATATAGTTAAAAATACCTAACAGAACATAGCTCTGTTTTGTAAAGGTGTAGTTAACAGATTTCTGGTGCCTAAGAATCACTCCCTGCCCCAATATATTTTAAGGGATAGGGTCAGGGAAGGAATGTGTTTCTGTCATCTAGGATTTTAATTCAAACCTCCTTTGTGTTTTGAAAAGTAGTTAGAGATCTATTTCAGTAACATTGTACTTCATTGATTTTTTTGGGGCTTAACTAGTTTTTAGAGCATCGTTAAAATGGGATATTTTGTTCCAAATTGTAAACAATTGATTTACAAACAGACTTTTGAACAAAATTGGGTTGCAGATTGAAGATTACTTTCCTAAAAAGGTTAGGCAGAAGAGATTTTTGGTCATTTTGTTCTATGTGTTTGTAGTGACTGAATTTGTGAGGAAGCTGAAAGGGAAAGATGGAGGGCAGGAAATGGGGCACCTCTGGGAATTCAGTATAGTATTCCAGGCCAGTCTTATTTCTAGGGCATGTTGACAAAAATGCTTGGCAGTTATTAAATTGTTCAGAATGTCATTTATGTATGGATTAGTGCTGTTTTCAATGTTTACCTAGTCTGTGAGGGGTAGGTATATTAGATTGGGAAGGCCATCATAGTGTTTCAACTGTCTCCCCTCTCAGCCTCTGTCTAGATGAAATAGGGTTAGTAAATTAATATCAAGGACAGTTTTGAAAGAAAGTCACAAAAAGACTAGCACCCTTGGTTAAGATAGGAGCAAAAGATCACATATCTGTTGTTTAAATGTTTATTAAATAAAAGAGTGATTACACATGTGTGTATATGAGCATTAAAAAAACCCAGCAAATGGCAGTTTACTTCTCTTTATGATGTTATATTTATTTATTAAAATTTTAAAAATGTTTATTTAGACAGAATGGGAGAGGGGCAGAGAGAGGGAGAGTAAGAATCCTAAGCAGGCTCCATCCACACTGTCAGCACGGAGCCAATGCCGGGCTTGAACTGATGAGCCATAAGATCATGACCTGAGCCAAAATCAAAGTCAGACACTTAACCGACTTAACCCAGGCGCTCCTATATTTATTTATTTATAAATTTACATACAGTGATCCATTCCATTTTGTTTTGTTTATTTAAGCAACTTCTGTACCTATCATGGGGCTCAGACTCAAGACCCCGAGAGCAAGACCAAACGCTCTACTGACTAAGCCAGCCAGGTGTCCCAATGATGCATTCTTTTTTTTTTTTTTTTTAATTTTTTTTTTTTCAACGTTTTTTATTTATTTTTGGGACAGAGAGAGACAGAGCATGAACGGGGGAGGGGCAGAGAGAGAGGGAGACACAGAATCGGAAACAGGCTCCAGGCTCCGAGCCATCGGCCCAGAGCCTGACGCGGGGCTCGAACTCACGGGCCGCGAGATCGTGACCTGGTTGAAGTCGGACGCTTAACCGACTGCGCCACCCAGGCGCCCCTCAATGATGCATTCTTTTTGATGTGTAGTATAATGAGTTTTGACAAGTGCATAGGGTTATATAACCACCACTGTTAAGATACAGAAAGGTTCCATTATCTCTTCCCAAAAACTTCCCTCATGCTACCCTTTTGTAGTCAAATCCCACTCCCTGCTCTCCCCCACCCCCCCACCGCCCAAGCAGGAAAACTGTTGAGCTGTTTTTGTCCGTATAGTTTTGCATTTTCCAGATTATCATATAAATAAAATCATACATAGCCTTTGAGTCTAACTTCTTTCATTTAGCATAATGCCCTTGAGATTCATCCTTGTTGTGTATATCAATATTTTGTTCCTTTTTATTGATGAGTAGTATTCCATTGTATGAATGAACCAGAATTTATCCGTTCCTCTATTGAGGGATATTTGGGTTGATTTCAGTTTTTGGCAGTTATGAATAAGGCTGCTTATTTATTCATGTGAATGCTTAACCATTCATTTCCAGGTTTTTTTGTGAACATAATGTGTTACTTTTCTTGTGGCTGCTGTAATAAATTGCCAAACTAGGTGCCTTAAAATAACAGACGTTTATACTTCTGCTGAAGGCCAGAAGTCCGAAATCAGTATTCCTAAGCTGAAATCAAGGTGTTGGCAGGGACTCACTCTTCCAGGAGCTCTTCCAGCTTCTGGTGGCTCCTGGCATTCCTTGACTTGTTGCTGCATCATGTTAATCTCTGCCTCTATCTTCCCATCATGCCTTCTCCTCTGTGTCTGTGTCAAATCTCCCTTTGTCTTTGCCTTATGTGGACACTGAAATGGCATTTAGGGCCCACCTGATAATAGAGGGTGATCTCTAATCTCAAGATCCTTAATCAAATCTACAGAGGCCTTTTCCCAAATAAATTAATATGTACATGTTCGAAGGATTAGGAGCTGATACCTTTGAAGGCCATTATTTAGCCTACCACAACAGGCTTTCATTTCACTTAGTTAAACACCCAGGAGGGGGATTGCTGGGTTGCATATGGTAAGGGTATATTTAATTTTATAAGAAAGTGCCAAACCGTTTCCATAGTGGCTATACTCTTTTGCATTCTTACCAGCAACGTATGTGAATTTCATTTGCACTACATCCTTACTAGCACTTGGTATTGTCATTTTAAAGTTATTCTAATAGGTATATAGTGGTATCTAATTATGATTTAATTTGCATTTCCCTAATGATTAGTCATGTTGAACATCTTTTCATGTGCTTATATCTTCTTTGGTGCAGTGTCTGTTCATGTATTTTTCTCATTTTAAAAACTGGGTTGTTTTCTCTGTTGAGTTTGCTTGTTTTTTTAACACCTCTGTTCTGCCCAAAGTTAGTCCGGGGCCTTAGGGAATTAGGAAGATGTTGGTTCTTTTGTAATTCTTGTTGCTTCTCATATTTACTTGGTGCAAACTTGTTTCCTTTTGGAATTTCTAAAGCTAAATAAATTAGACTTGAATTCTTTTCTGGCTCTTAATATATTTACTCAGTAAAGGAAATAGAATCTAAATCAGCATGTAGTGGGTTAGTCAGGTCTGGGGTTCAAGTGATTGAAACCCTTGAGTAAAAAGAGTGATTTATTTATATTGCATGCTATCAAGCTGTAAGGGAGGATAGGGATGGAGTTGGCTTTAGGGACAGCTGGACAGAGGGTAAGATTATTGCTTGGTTTCTCCTCATTTCTCCTTCTCTCTTTGAATTGGTTACAGTGTCTCTTATTTCAGACAGGTTTTTCTCCAAATGGTTGGGATTATGGTTGCAGGTGTCTTACGACTCAGATCCTTCCACCTTTGTGACCCTAGAGGAAAAAAAGGATCTTTTCAAATTTTGTTCAAAAGCCCTTGGAGTTTTCAGTTGAAGTTACATGCATGTCACTAAAGCAGTCACTCTGACCTACTAAACTCAGATTCAACGTGAACAAAACAAACTCTTGATTCCTTTTCCCTTTTTCCCCCCACACCAGTAAATTCACACCTTATCAAAGCCAGAAAACAAGGGGTCCTTTTTGATTCTTCCTTGATACCATTTAAGGAATAGCCAGCCCTTTTCCATATCCAGACCATCACCCTTGCTTACTATATTGTAACCACAATGTTCTTCTCTGTTTCTTTTTTTTAAATATTATATTGCCAAACCACACACACACACACACACACACACACACACACACACACACACACGTATGTGCGCATGTGTTTATATAAAAAATTTTTTTTTGAGAGAGAGAGAGTGTGAGTGGGAGAGGGGCAGAGAGAGAGGGAGACCCAAAATCTGAAGCAGCCTCCAGGCTCTGCGCTGTCAGCACAGAGCCTGACGTGGGGCTCGAACCCACAAACTGTGAGATCATGACCTGGGCCGAAGTGGGCTGCTTAACTGGCTGAGTCATCCAGGTGCCCTCGTAGTTTCTTTTTCTTTCTTTCTTTCTTTCCTTCTTTCTTTCTTTCTTTCTTTCTTTCTTTCTTTCTTTCTTTCTTTCTTCTTTTTAGTTTCTCAATATATATCAAGTTCTTTGTCTTCTCGAGACCTTTTTTTTTTTTTTTTTTTTTTTAAGTTTATTTATTTGGAGAGATAGAAAGCAAGCGAGCCTGCATGAACAGGGAAAGGGTAGAGAGAGAGGGAGAGAGAAAATCCCAAGCAGCTCTTTGCTGTCAGCGTGGAGCCTGACATGGGGCTCGACCCCATGAACCTGAGCCAAAATCAAGAGTCTGACACTCAACCAACTGAGCCACCCAGGCACCCTTCTTGAGACCTTTGCACATGCTGTTCCTTCTGCATGCAGTGATTTACCTTTCTAGGGGCAGAGCTTTTCTTTTGTTATGTCTCTGCTCCATTGTCACTTCCGAGAGGTTCTTTTTCTTATTTTATTTTATTTTATTTTATTTTATTTTTTATTTTATTTTATTTTATTTTATTTTATTTTATTTTATTTTATTTTATTTTATTTTATTTTAATGTTTATTTATTTTTGAGAGAGAGAGAGAGAGAGAGTGAGTGAGTACGAGCAGGGGAGGGACAGAGAGAGAGGGAGACCCAGAATCTGAAGCAAGCTCCAGGCTCTGAGATGTTGACACAGAGCCTGACGCGGGACTTGACTTCACAGACCATGAGATTATGACCTGAGCTGAAGTCGGATGCTTAACTGACTGAGCCACCCAGGCGCCCCAGTTCTTTTTCTAAAAGAGGTAGCTTCTTCTTCATTCCCGTCTTTTTACAAGCTTACTTATTTGCTTCACAATACTGCTTAAAACAACTAAGAGTCATTTTATTCATCTCTTGGATTTTGTCTTTTCATCACTAGACTATGTAAACTATTTTAATGTAGGGACATTGTCTTGTTTACTTTTGTATGTATAGTTCTAGTACAGTATGGGGCATATGGTAGGCCTGTAAAGGTTTTTGAATGAATAAATCAATGCGTTTTTACAATTGGCTCAATCTGGGTTTAGTGGCCTTGTAGGGTGGGGATTGGTGGATAGACAGAAACACAGTTGCCACTGTGTTTCCAAGTGAACCTACATTAAGATGCCACACTTAATGCCTTTTTTCTTTTTTTACTATTTGGAAATAACAATTAATTCTGGTATTAATCGTCATGTGTGTTAATATTTTTATTTGAATAGAAATAATCTCTAAGTTACCTGTAGGCATAAGTCCAAACTAAGTTTAAGATCCTTATTTAAAACAATAATCAGTCGGGGTGCCTGGATGGCTCAGTCAGTTAAGTGGCCGACTTCGGCTCAGGTCATGATCTCGCGGTCCGTGAGTTCGAGCTCCGCGTTGGGCTCTGTGCTGACAGCTCAGAGCCTGGAGCCTGTTTCAGATTCTGTGTCTCCCTCTCTCTGATCCTCCCCCGTTCATGCTCTGTCTCTGTCTGTCTCAAAAATAAATAAACATTAAAAAAAAATTTAAAAAAACCCCAATAATCAGTAGAGTCTGATTAGCGCTCTTTTTTCTAGTTACTTAATGCAGTGGACTGAGTGATATGTATGGGCCAACCAGGTGTTTAAAACATCAGTAATGACATTCATTTTCATGTTGCTCTGTTATACTTACCCTTGGGGGCTTCTGTTCAGCTTCTTGTATTGTCCCTTTATAGCACTTTCCTGTTGACTGTTTATGTGTTACTCTCTGAAGCAGCTGTGGGAAATTCCAGACAGAGAGGGGTTTGGAGTCCAGAATGTTTGAATACATAGTAGAATATAAAAAGCTATAGGGTGGGTTTGACTGCTGAGTTAGTGAAGGTTGTTAGAGTGATTATGTAATTTGTCATCCAAACCAGGTCATTTTTGAAAGGGTGTGCCAGGTACAGGTGTAAACTTGGACTGCCTCACGAATCCCTTTGACGAGGTGATAATTGGTTTTTGCAGGATAGGATGCTCTGAGTGTGAGGGCTTTTGAATTGGGCAGACTTGCCTAAAAGTGTATATGAGGAAGCCAGGTACAGCTCTAGGCTTTCCTAAATCCTTTTGAGAACTGAATGTAAACAGAGCCAAAGGTTCTATAGATCTGTCCTAATTAGTAAATGTAATTGCTTTATGGAAAAGGTTAAAATTCTAGAATCGGAACCTAATTCTCTTTTCCTTTCCATAGGAAACTAGTATTGTGCTTAGCTGTCCTGTTCACTCAAAGAATATATGGGTTGTCTGATCTGCAGGCTTCTGGCCTACTGTCAATAGAAGGTTATTGAATGTTTCTTTGTACTAGTGTTGAAAGATTTTCCCAGATAAATTGACACTCTCTTGCCATTTTGTCCCATAGATAGTTGTAGTACACATTTGAGAGTAGGTTGGAAAGATGGGCTTTAAGATTAATTTCTAAGTCTTAAAGCACACTTGAATTCTTCAGTTAGGGAGATAGCAGAAGTTTTTAGTCAAGTACATATTGTAGAATTTTATCCTTGTTTTTAAAAGTCCTGTCTGGGGGTTGTTAATAGGAGCATTGTAATTGAGATTAATTGCTGTGACAGTATATATAGCAAGACTGATTTCATAAAGGTAAACTTATTACTCCAGAATTGGGTTTATTATTTTTTTGGTTAGGTAAAGATATGATTTTTCTTTAATGGGACTTTTGTGCTTTTTACAAAGGATGCTAATATCAAATATTTTGAGGAAAACCAGGAAAAAAACCTTAAAGGTTTTGCAAAGGATGTAAAACACATACACACATGTTAGTCATCTTAGGGCCACCTCATGTTACCTTTCTTATGAACACACTTTTGTTTTGCCTTTTCTTTATTTTAATTCCCTTGCTAGGTTATATACACCTAGAATAATGCTATATATATGGTTGTTCAGTGAGAATCACGGTTACTGTGAAGTTTCCTGAGATAACAGCATTTAGAATAATATTTAAAAATTTTATTCCTATGTAAAGTAATAGCAATGCTTTTTTATGTTTCAATTCAGAATATGGTTTTGGTTTTATTTTATTTAATCAAGTCAGACAGATGTAGTTACTGTTATCTCCATTTTATGGAGGAGGAAAGAGAACCAGTATAGGTAACTAGCTATATTTTTAGCATCCAATTAAAATGAAGCCTGAGAACATTATATTAAAGGTGAGGGATGATCTACAATATGAGGCACTTGGTATAGAAAGCAGTCTTGCATGGGGTAGTGTGCATGCAGAGTCATACACTATAGAGTTCATGTTAAAAATTGTTTTTTGGGGCGTCTGGGTGGCTCAGTCGGTTGAGCGGCCGGCTTCAGCTCAGGTCATGATCTCACAGTTCGTTAGTTCAAGCCCCGCATCGGGCTCTGTGCTGACAGCTCAGAGCCTGGAGCCTGCTTCACATTCTGTATCTCCCTCTCTTCTGCCCCTTCCCTGCTCATGCTCTGCCTCTCTCTGTCTCAAAAATAAATAAACATTAAAAAAAACTAAAAAAATTGTTTTTCAAGGTAAATTGCTATGTAGACATTGCTGTATTGACTTTTCATATTGCTTTATTCATTAACTTTAAAATTTTAAAACCTTATTAATCAGCTTTAAACTGTCTTCCCTTTATTAAGTTTTCTAGAACTATACCAGGACAGTTGCCATGAGCCACATGTAGCTATTTAAGTTAATTACACTTTAAGAAAAATTCATAGTAGCCACATTTCAAGTACCCAGTAGCCCACATGTAGCTAGTGGTTACCATATTATCATACCATACCATACCATACCATTACATAATATCTGTACAGATACAGAATATTTTCATCACTGCAGAAAGTTCTGTTAAATAGTGCTGTTCTTAAGAACAGTGTTAAAGAAAATATCATTTGAGGACTTGTTTTATTTTTGTTTATTAGGCTTTAGGACTTTTGTAGTTAAAATGTTAGCTTTGGATTATATATCCTAATGAGAGGGGCTTTGTGATTTACTGTCTGTGGATCAAGCTTGTCATGTTCAAACTCAACCTAATATTTTATTAGTCTCTCTGGCCCTGTGTAAATCAATCATACTGGGCCTGAGGAGTAATTTGGACTAATACAAAATTTGCAAATACGTGTTTTAGGTTGTTAGTGCTTAGTATCTTTTAAGGCTTAATGTTTAATATCGTTTTCCTTATTCTGTTGGATGAAGATAATGAGATAATAACTACATGGAATTTGGATTAATTGGTTGGGGTTAATGAAGTTAAAAAGTCAAATCCTAATGAATCTAGTCCCAGCAGAACTCTTTGCTCCATTTTGAAGTTATCTCAACTTCATCTCTCCTTCTTTAAACTCTAAGCCCTTAAAGTCAGGACTCTAAGTTTAGTGCCTCCTGGAACAGTCTACACACTTGTTGAGTAACTACTCTAGACCTGTCAATGTTACATTGTTTACTAATTCATTTAAGATTACCCTTAACTAGATTTATGAGCTCCTTGAAAGTAGGAAACCCTGTTTTGTACTTCAAATACCTGTAGTTGTATATACTAAGAACAAAAGAGACTTTAGAGAGAGTCATGGTATTTTACTGATAAAGAACCATGATAGGTTAAGTTCCTTGCCCTTCTTTGGAGAACTAGGACTAGAGAGCCTTCTATCAAGCCATCTCCTTAATTAGTTGATTGTTCAGTTTAATCTCAGGGAAGTCCTAAGCACTACTGTTGTTTGAAGACTATATTTTGTGTGTATAAACAGTATCAGTGTAGAACAAAGTTATTTATAACTCCTGATTTCAACACACGATATTTCCTGTTTGTTTCTTATGACACATTCTTAGGGGCAGATTGTATGCTATTTTTGGAGATGCAGCATTTTGATCTTGAAAAGCATTTTTGGTTTTTAGACTCGAATAGATTGAGTGGTTTCTCAGGTTAAATAAATGCTCAGGGTTTGTATTTTCATGTATCGCATTTGGTAATAGTAATTTATATAATATGTCATGGGATTGAAGTGTCCATTTATAGAAACAACTAGTCTTGACTGTTTCCCAGCTATGAATTTTAATCTCTATTTTTATATTCCAGTTTCAATATTACTATTGTGTATACACACTCATAGGACTGCTAAGAATAGCAAACTATCCTCTGTATAGTCGAGATTTACATTTCGGGGGTATCTTAACTGTTTCTTAAAATTCATTTTTATTCCCTATAGTCATTGACAGAGTGTCATCAGGTATTCATAAGGTAATTGTTACTTGACAGGATACTTTTGCTTCGTAGGAGTGTTACTGGTTTGTTTCTGCAGTAGCATATGTTTGTAGTTGGCATGGACCAGACCAACTCAGCCTTTTTTTTTTTTTTGCAGAATACTGGTTGTTTCCTCACAGGGTTAGAATACCTTCCTTCCTCCTCCTTTCTCCCAAAACCGAAATCAGCTTCAGAAGGGAGTCTTTGGCTTGTGAATCAAGACTTTAATTATAGGCTTTCTTCTTTTGAAAGACAGTTTCCTTTTTCTGCAGTTGTTCTTTGGGTGGAGTGCATGCACGTGTGTGTGTGTTCGCGCGCGCGCACACACAGGCGCGTGCGCAGGCACGCCTGCTTGTAGCATTTGGATCTGTGCAGCACGTTGGCTTTCTAGACATCCTTTGTATAGTAACAGCATGTGCAGAGGGGCTGGCAGCCTGTAAAACAGTTTTTTCTCCTCTTCCCCCTTCTCTCAACCTTACTCCCTCCCTAGATCTGGTGACATTACATAGATAAATGTGCTGGCTAGGAAAGCAGCAGAAGGAATTGAATGTCTGCCAAAAATTTGCAGCATGAAACCAAACTGGCTGCTTCAGCCTCGCTTTCCTGATCTCTTATTGTGTGTGTGCAGTCTACACTTGTCAGGGCTTTCCTTGTTGAGCGTTACGTCACTGTTCTCCACCCTGTCTTTTCTTTTGAAGAGCTACTGTCCTCAGGCTTCAAACTTGTTAAACACTTAAGGCTTTATTTATACTATTATGGTGGTGATATTGAAGATGAAACATATTTAAGTCTGAAAGAGAAATTTTAATTTGATGAATATCGACTTAGGTATGTATGTGTACATGTGCGCACATGTGTTTCTGGGCAATATTATGATAGTGTAGAGAAGATAAGGTACTGGTAACCACCTGAAATTATTACATTGCTTAACAAAAATTCTTCAGCAAGAGAGACATTTTCTTAAAGGACCTTGAAGACAGCTTAGAGAGGTATTGATTTTTAACTGTTGATCAGCATTGCAAGGAGACATTTCTAGAATAGAAGTGATTTAATTTATTTACTGTATGTTGAATTAAAGAAGATAATATGAGACCTTTAAATTTGGGGTTCTTAGTTTTAAGATTGCTCATAAAGTTGAGGATCTAGACTGTGCAAAATGTGTCCATGATTTCAGAGAAAAAAATTAGTTTTTATTCTTTTCCACAGTTTGGTGAAACTGCTTAAATCCATGTCTAAAGAAAAGGTTTTGGCTATTAAAGCATTACATAGTTCTTAAAAAAATAAAGTAAGGTCCTACTTTTTTTCTAAATCCTTTAGTCTTATTATGATTTAGTAAAGTATAATTTTGAATATACCTTTATAGTATTTTTCGTTGCATTTGTTCCTTATCACATGCTATTCTGTATTGTAATGTATTTTTAATGAATGTTTTATTTTTACAATTAGATTGTAAGACCCAGCAGCAGGGAACCAGTTTTGTTATATCTTGTTTCTCTAGCATCTAACTCAGTGTCCTTATGTATGAGAGATACTATGGATAATGGTATGTGGAAGTAACACTGAATATGAGAATAATGTGAGGCCGTTTCACAAGCTGACTTAGTCATCTAAGGCTCCCCAAACAGAATACCATAGACTGGATGGCTTAAAAAATAAGAATTTATTTTCTCACAGTTCTGGAAGCTAGAAGTTCGAGATCAAGATGCTGGCACAGTTGGTTTCTCCTGAGCCATCTCTCCTTGTCTTGCAGATGGCCACATTCTTGCTGCATTTGACATGACCTTTTCTCTGGGTACAGACATCTGCCCCCCCGCCCCCCATGTCTCTTCCACCTCTTACAATACACTAGGCTTATAGGATTAGGGCCCCACCCTTGTGACCTCTCTTAACCTTATTTACTCCTTAGAAGCGCTCTCTCTTAAGGGTTTGGGCTTAAACATCTGAATTCTGTGGGGAATACAGTCCAGTCCATAACACTTGAAGATAGACAGATATGCCAGGTTATTATGCTATTAGATAACATGTCAGTAAAATTACAGTAAGGGAAACAGAAACCATGAGTGACTGTAGTACAGGGAATTGATAAAGCAGATGTTGAAGTGACAAAGTGGGAACATTGAAGTGACACAGAGGTAATAACTTCCTTAAGTAGCCACCACTGCTAGGGCTGGAGGAACAAAAGAAAGAGATTTGGGTTCTTAGAACCTAGAGGTTTAGAGGAGGGGCCCCATGGAGCTGGGGTTCAGACCTTTGAAGAGGTCTCACTGCTTGGTTGCTTTTAAAACCTTAGAGAGGGCCTGCACAAAGGTTGGGACGCAAGCCTCCCAAGAGGATATGTTGCTCTGCTGTGGCTGGCACTTCTGAGGGAACATGATGAAGCTAGTTTTATGAGAAATCAGTCTTCTGTAGGAAGCTGAAGACTGCCAGCAACTGTTGCTGCTGGGAAAAAGGACCCATGCTAGGGTGACACTAGCAGGAAGAGGAAAGTGTCTGGAAGGAGCAAGTCCATTCTTTTGTCATCATCTTGTCTCCCTCTAGTGTTCCCTATTGGTGGAGCCTAATGGAAGGCGGCTGACAGAGGAGAAATGACATAATGCGTTCTGAGCCTAGCACCACAAAGCAGAGTAAGGGCGAGCTTGGAATTGAGAGACAACAGCTTCATAGCTGGCACAGATATTATTGGTGGGAGTACAGCCTCTGTAAAATCCAATTTGGCAATATGTATCAAAAATCTTAGAAATGTGTAAATCTTTTGACCTAGCAATTGCAGTTCAAGAAATATATCCTAAGGAAAATAATCCAAAAAGTGCACAAAGATGTATGTATGTACAAGGATTTTTTTAAAAATTTAAATGTTTATTCATTTGAGAGAGACAGAACATAAGCAGGGGAGGGACAGAGAAAGAGGGAGAATCTGAAGCAGGTTCCAGGGTCTGAGTTGTCAGCAACAAGCCCGTCGTGGGGCTCCAGCCCACAAACCTTGAGATCATGACCTGAGCCGAAGTCGGAAGCTTAACTGACTAAGCCACCCAGGCGCCCCTTTGGGTGTTTGATTACAGTATTGAACGTGATAAAAAACATTAGAAGTGTTAAATGTTTATCTATTTGGGATTGGTTAAATTATCTTACACATGTAGTGAAATGTTATATAGCCATTAGAAAGATGAGGCTGACTTGGATTGATTGATGTGGAAATAAATTTATCAAAACAGATTATATGCTGTATGTAGTATGGATTTCTTTCTTCTTTCTTTCTTTCTTTCTTTCTTTCTTTCTTTCTTTCTTTCTTTCTTTCAATATATAGGGAAAGTTGAGGAAAAAATACATAAAAAAGAGAGCACAATGCCAAGTTGAAGAGTGCAGGCTTTGGAGCCAGGCGGCTTGGGCTTTGTATGTGGACTCTGCCACCTTTTATGACCTTGGGTAAATTAGTCTTTCTGGATCTGTTTTCTTACCTGGAAGATGGTGATAGTAGTACATACTCCATAGGGTAGTTGTTAAGTCTAAAAGTGTTAATATTTATAAAGCATATGTAGCTGCTTCAAGTGCTCATTAACGTTAGGTATATATAATATATAGAGGAGGAAGAGAAAGATTAGAAGTTTACTGTTTTTTCTTTTTTTTTCATTTTTTTTAAAAGTTTTTTTTTTTAATGTTTATTTTTGAGAGACAGACAGACAGGCTGCGAGTGGAGGAGAGGCAGAGAGAGAGGGAGACACAGAATCTGAAGCAGGCTCCAGGCTCTGAGCTGTCAGCACAGAGCCTGATGTGGGGCTCGAATTCACAAACTGCGAGATCATGACCCAAGCCGAAGTCAGACACTTAGCTGACTGAACCACCCAGGTGCCCCTCTTTTTTATTTTATTTTTAAAATTTTATTTATTTATTTTGAGAGAGAGAGAATCCCAGGCAGGCTCCACCCTGTCAGCACAGAGTGCAATGTGGAGCCCGATCTCATGAACCAGGGATCATGACCTGAGCCGAAATCAAGTTGGACACTTAACCGACTGAGCCACCCAGGTGCCCCTCTCCCTTTCTTTATTATCTAATTTTTAAGGTGAGAATATCATGATTTTGTAATTAGAATAAACAGTAAAGTTTTTCTGTTATAACTGAAAATGATGAAGCTGGCAAAGACACATTCAGTATTTCATTACTTTTGGAAGTCCTGATACTAACCTTGCATGCTTTATGGGTAGAATAGCACTTCCCACTGCAGCCTAGATGCATCTGACAACTGAGGCTTGTCTTTTGACAAGATCCTTATTCCTCATGGGAAAACTTCATTCTTTTCTCAGGTCCCTACAAATGCTCAGGGACTTGCATTATTTTGATGCTTCTGACTAGGTTCCTGAGGCCTCCGTCTTACTTTTGCCTTGGTTCCTTGGGTGAGTTCTCTTAGCTCTGCTTAGAACCAAACTTAGTGCTGTGAATAATGCTAGTCTTTGAAGAAGGCAGGAGAATCTCTGGTCAGTCATATGTATATGTATATGTATATGTATATGTATATGTATATGTATATGTATATACACAGACACAAGTTTAAATCCTGCCACACCATTTTGTTAATAAATAGTATCACTAATTGCCAGTAATGGAAACTCAACACTTACCATCTCTAAAGTCTCTTTTTCAAAAAATGAATTTATCTGTAGGTTGTTTACTTGGGTGAGTGAGTTAAAACTCTTTTGTGAGTTGGACTTGGAGTACCTGACTTTGAATAACTTTATTTACTTTATTAGTCACGTATAGCCTTTGGCAATGATTTTTATCTTTGGTAAAATGAGTATACAGTTGACCCTTGAACAACACAGGTTTGAGCTGTCCGGGTCCACTTTTTTGCAGGTTTTTTTGATAAATACAGTATGGTAGTGTAAAGCATATTTTCTCTTCCTTATGATTTCCTTCCTTCCTTCCTTCCTTCCTTCCTTCCTTCCTTCCTTCCTTCCTTCCTTCCTTCCTTCCTGGTTTTTATTTTTAAGTAATCTCTACATCCAACATGGGGCTTGAACTCACAACCCTGAGATCAAGAGTCATATGCTCTATTGACTGAGGCAGCCAGGCCCTCCGACCCCTTATAATTTCCTTAATAAGGTTTTCTTTTCTTTAGCTTATTTTATTGTAAAAATACAGTATGTAATACATATAACATACAAAGTATGTATTAAATGACTGTTTATGTTATTGGTGAGGCTTTCAGTCAGCAGTAGGCTTTTAGTAATTAAGTTTTGGGGAAGTCCAGAGTTATACATGGATTTTTGTATAGGGTCCATGCCTCTAACCCCTGTATTCAAGGCTCAGCTGTATAATGTTTTTTGAAGTTCCCTTCCACTTCCACAGACCATGATTCTGATGGTAGCAGAATACTATGTATCAGTTATTATTTTTGGTAGGTCTTGAAGAAAATGATGCTATTTGCCAATTTATTCAAACCATTACTTTTTTTAGATGTCAGTTTGGCCAAAATAAATGCCTACAGTTTCAGTTTCTTAAAATTGCAACGAATAGGAAAGTCTTGTTGAACATCTTGTTCCTTCTAAACCATTATTTCATACATTTGTAGCATAAAAAATACTCCCATGCTAATACTCCTAATCTCAAGTACTACTAAAGACTTTTCTAAATGTGGGTAATGCACAGTATGGTAAATGTGTCTTAATGCAATCATGTAGATAAGTACCATATATAGAAAATATATTAGTCCACACACAATTTTCATCACCTTGCCTTTTTTGGGATGTTAAAACAAAACAAAATCTTGTCCTGACTTAAAAAGTGGCAACTGGTTACTTAAAGATGAGCTTTGAAGGATAGATACAGTTTTGAAAGGGATATAGGAAATCCGCATTTATTAGATACCTCTTATGTTTGAGTTACACTCCCATATCTTTATCCCATTTAATCTTTATGGTAACTTGAAAGGTAGGTATGTTGTACCATTTTACACCAAAGAGGTTAACTTACATAGGCAAAGTGATGCCGTAAGTGGCAGAACTCAGTCTTTCTCTAAGCTCTGCTGAGCTGATTCCTAGTGGGAGGAATACAAAGAACTTTGAGGGGAATGGTAAGATAACCCGGAGAAAGAGCATAAAATGTGATCTCTGAAGACAAGTGAATAGATTGGGAGAAGAGAAAGATAGTATGAAAAAACTGGTTTGGTATATGGTGGAAGGAATTGAATACCAAACCATAGGAGTTAGCATTTGGGATATGTTTTATGTTTTGAGCCAGCATGGTAACTAGATTTTAAAAATAGTATTTTAGGGGTGCCTGCCTGGCTCAGCCAGTTAAGCTTCCTACTCTGGGTTTCAGCTCAGGTCATGATTTCGCAGTTTGTGAGATTGAGCCCTACATCAGGCTCTGTGCTGACAGTGTGGAGCCTGCTTGGGATTTTCTCTCTCCCCTGCTACTCTGTGCTCCTCTCCCATGCGCACATGTGTGCTTCTGTGCACGTTCTCTCTCTCTCTCTCTCAAAATAAATAAACTTAAAAATCTATATGTATTTTAAAAAATAGTATTTAAGGGGCTTCATCTGGAAGCAGTGTGCAGAAGAAAAATCAAAGAAAGGCTAGAGTCAGTCCATGTAGAAGATTGCACATGGTGATGTGACTCTGAATTAGGGAAGAGCCATACTTACATAAAACAAACTAAAATAGAAAGTAAAGGACCACAAAGGGAAGGAGAAGCAGTAATAATTTGGCAGTATCTTATTTGGGTGAATGAAGAGAATGATTTATTACTGACAAACAGAAAGTGGAACTTTCAATTTAATTGATGAATATGGGAAAGAAAGATAACTCTTTACAATTTCTTAGCATAGAATTGAAGTTCAGCAAATATGCACATTGTTAGTTTTTAGTTTTTTAAAATGTTTTATTTATTTTGAGAGACAGAGAGAGAGAGAGTGAGTGTGGGCGAGGGGCAGAGAGGGAGACACAGAATCCAAAGCAGGCTCTGGGCTTTGAGCTGTCAGCACAGAGCCTGACTTGGAGCTCAAACTCAAGAGCCATGAGGTTATGACCTGAGCCGAAGTCAGACGCTTAACTGACTGAAACCCAGGTGCCCGGCACATTGTTATTTTTGATGTCACCTCTGATTAGGAAAGAGAAAATTGTTATAGTATCTTGACAGATGATTGCTATCTCATCTAAATTTATGGTAATGTGTATATGTAGTAAAAGTGTAGGTTGAAATTGATTATTACTATTCTAATTATATCATTAACTTATTTTACCAATAATCTTGTTGTGTCTAATTGTACAAGTCATTGAATGGACTCATCAAAATAAGAATGAATTCAATTTAGTACTCCTCTTAAAAGCTTTGTAATGGCTAATGGGTTATGTTGGAACTGATTAAAATTATACAAGATTACCTTATTGTAGACTATTAATAATGAAAAATGGGCTCTTTTCCAGGCCTTTTATGTTGTTTTATTATTATATGTATTTTGCAACTGTATACTTTGGAGGAAAATGTTTAATAAGCAGCCATGGAGTACTCTTTTTTTTTTTTTTTTTCTGTTTATGTATTTTTTTTTTTTTTTTAAATTTTTTTTCAACGTTTTTTTTTTTTATTTATTTTTGGGACAGAGAGAGACAGAGCATGAACGGGGGAGGGGCAGAGAGAGAGGGAGACACAGAATCGGAAACAGGCTCCAGGCTCCGAGCCATCAGCCCAGAGCCTGACGCGGGGCTCGAACTCACGGACCGCGAGATCGTGACCTGGCTGAAGTCGGACGCTTAACCGACTGCGCCACCCAGGCGCCCCTGTTTATGTATTTTTGATGAAGAGAGCACAAGCTGGGAAGGGACAGAGAGAGGGGGAGACAGAGGACATGAAGTGGGCTCTCGACTGAGAACGGAGAGTCCGATGGGGGGCTTGAACCACGAACTGTGAGATCATGACCTGAGTTGAGGTCAGTTAGGACACTTAACTAACTGAGCCACCTGGGTGTCCCTGCCATGGAGTGCTTGATAGTATATGGGGTGCTGACAAATTTAAAGAGATTAAATCCTACCCAAGTACAGCTCCTCTGAAGATTACTGAATCTTAGAGGAGAGGCTTTGAGTAAGAATTGATAAACTTATTTGGAGCTAAGCATGATTTTGTTGTATTTTAATTTCATTGAATTCTTGAAATTTAGCACACAGAATTTAGTACATAACTGTGTGCAAGGTACTTAAGAGGTGAATTAAGATGTCTAGCGTGATATCTGCTTAGCTAGTGCTGTCTTTCTGGAAAAGATCAAGGAAAGCTAAATTCTGAACTATCATAAAGGATTTGGGAGGAGCAGGAGTTCATCTAAGGCCATTAGTAGTGAAGACATGAAGCACTGGGTAAAACCGAGAGGAAGGTTTGCCTGAGGAGAAGAGAACGCTGTATTAGAATGTTCAGCTTTCTCGGGGCGCCTGGGTGGCGCAGTCGGTTGGGCGTCCGACTTCAGCCAGGTCACGATCTCACGGTCCGTGAGTTCGAGCCCCGCGTCAGGCTCTGGGCTGATGGCTCGGAGCCTGGAGCCTGTTTCCGATTCTGTGTCTCCCTCTCTCTCTGCCCCTCCCCCATTCATGCTCTGTCTCTCTCTGTCCCAAAAATAAATAAAAAACGTTGAAAAAAAAATTTTTAGAATGTTCAGCTTTTCAACAAAGTACCTTCCAACAAAGCATTAATTTCCTAACGTGAGCTTTGTGTGCTCTTACAGTATCAGAAATAAGTAATTGTGTAGATATCCTCTCAGAAGACTTACTTTTGAATTTTTTGGGATGTAAGTGGATAATGGGAGTAGTATTTAACTGTTTTCTAATTATTTTGTGTGGATTTTGTTTTGTATTTATTGACATAAGTGCTTTGAATTAGGTGGGTGGATTTGAGAGGGGCTTATGATGTTTCATGCAGAGTAACCTGGCTGGATTAGATACATAGCAGTCAAAAAGAGGTTTTAGTTGGTAATTTAGCAGTGCATGATAGATTTTAATTCTTAAAAAAAAAATATTTTTTTTAGTGTTTGCTTATATTTGAGAGAGAGACAGAGAGACCATGTGTGGGGGAGAGAGGGAGACAGAATCTGAAGCAGGCACCAGGCTCTGAGCTGTCAGTACAGAGCCTAATGTGGAGCTTCAACTCATGAGCCGTGAGATCATGACCTGAGCTGAAGTCGGACACTTCACCAACGGAGTCACCCAGGTGCCCCTAGATAGATTTTAATTCTTAGACTTGTCTTGTAAGAAAAATATTAAGGTGTAAGGGTGACCTATTTTTATTTAATTGGATTAAAAGGTGAAACTAACTTTGATGTGCGTATAGTGAGAAAAAAATGGCTGACCTTTAAATTCAGTAGCCAGAATTTACTATTAGTAATTAATTTTGGGGGGGGGATTAAAGTGGTATTTCTAAGTCTAATCACTGTAGTCAAGATGAACATAATAAGGGGTTCCATGGGAACAGTTAAAAGAACAGGTTTTGAAAATGAAGACAGATTATAAGTAGTTGCCTCTCTATGTGACAGGGTTTTTTGTTTTTTTGTTTTGTTTTTGAGAGAGTAGGAGCACAGGAGCAGGGTGGTCAGGAGGACAGGGGAGGAGAGGTGGAGGGAGAGGAAGAGGAATCTTAAGCAGGCTCCATGCTGCGTGTGGAGTCCCACACAGGGCTTGATCTCACCACCACGAGATCATGACCTGAGTCCAAATCAAGAATTGGACGCTTAACCAACCAAGCCACCCAGGCATCCCTCACTGTGTGAGTTTTGACCTATTATTACTTAAATCATGTGACCTGTGAGACTGAAACATACCACTTAAGTTTTTAGTTCAATTTTTTATTGTAAAATTTACCATTTTAAACATTTTTAGTGTATAATTGAGGGGCATGAAGTATATTCACAGTTCTTTGAAACCATTAATACTGCCCATTTCTAGAACTTTTTTATCATTTCAAAGTCTGTACTCATTAAACAGTAACTTCCCCATTTCTTCCTTTTTTCCAGCTTCTGATAACCTCTTTTCTACATTCAGCCTGTATGATTTTAACTATTCTAGGTTCCTCACATAAGTGGAATTAAACAGTATTTGTTCTTTTGGTATACCACTTGATTTTTTAAAAAACGAGTTGCAGTAATTATAGATGAATGTTGTTTTTAATGAGGTATTTATAATTTTTTATAGATTTTTTTTATTTAAATGAATGATGTGACCATTATTGCTTTAGTGCATCTTTGGGTATTATATAGCAAGTCCTATATGAATTATGTGGTTCCATATTCTTAATGTTAGCTATGTTAATTTGTCTCAATAATTTCCAGTGTCCATAAAACCTGAGAAAATTTGTAGCTTTTAAGAAATCACACATCTTTATTGCCTGATAGCTTATGAAATGATCTCTTAGAGGTTTCTGAAGTCATAAGTCTAAATTTACACTGCGTGCAGTCTTTTTACTTGAAAATTCTGGTAGTCATAAATTCTAGAACTTATTCAGTTCTGTCTTGAAAGAACTAGAAATAATTACATAGAACAAAACAGATTCTTGACTATTCTTTATGTCAGTGTTTAAGAACGAAGACAAGATGTTTTGAGTTCCTCAGAAGATATTAGAAAATGGAGACAATGACAAGTGGATAATGGCTTCAAAAAAATTAAAGACAAGTTTTTGGGGGGAAATGAAAATTCGACTTTCAGATTGGAATATCTCATAATACAGAAATATTGAAGATATTCTAAATGATTATGTCTAAAAATTCTTTTCTTTCATGGTATCAACCTCATGTAGCAGAGCTCATTGGGCAAAATTTTTGCTGTTTTTGTTTTTAAAAGTTATTTCCAAAAGCTCATGTCAGAATGCTGGCTGCTCAACCGGCTGTTTACTTATCAGAGCATCTACTTTGCCTCAATGCTGCCATCTGGCGATTATTATGGAGATCGCAGCATGTGCTTAAGGCACCCTAAGAGATGCAAGGTGCAATCTAAGTGCTTCCTGCCACAAATCTCCCCCTGTTTTTGAGAAATTGAATAAAAGTGGGTTGTGTGGCAGAAATCTTAATTTGGTTATTGAGGCCATGAGATTACTTTGTGAGATTACTTTGTAAACAGAACATTTATATATTATTAAGATGCACATATCTTTATCAGGCTCTTGCCAACTCATTGTTCTAAGATAGTATTTTTGTTATTTATTTTTATTTCTACAAGGTAATTTAAGGTATTGAACGCTTATTGGATGCATACTGTTTGTTAGACACTGTTCTTACTGGATCCTATAGTACTGTTGACAGTATTAGCAATACAGTCGTGAACAAACACATGGAAATCAGAACTTTCATAGAGTTTATATTTAGTGGGGGACAAATAATAAGATACACACGCACATGCATGTGCATAATATGTTAATTAATGAAAAGGGTTAAGGAGAAGAAATAAAGCAAGAAAGGGGGATATAAATTATTGTGGTTGGTGAGTTGTTTTGAAATGTTAGATGCAGTGGTCAAAGAAAGCCTTACCAAGCAGGGGACTTTTGAGTAAAGATTGGAAAGATCTGGGGAAGAGCATGCAGATAGAAGGAAAGCAAATGCAAAGGCCCTGTGATTGGGACATCTGACTTGCAAGCTAGGAAGCTGGAGTAGAATGTAAGAGGAAGAGGGCAATAGAACATGAGGTCAGAGGGGTGTAATTGTGTATTTATATGTGGGGGTACAAGTCACATAAGGCCTTGTAGTTCATTTGGCATGTAATCTGAGATGGAAGGTTCTGGACTGGATGGAGGGTTTGGGGCAGCCGAGTGAGGTGCTCTGATTTACCTTTTAACAGGTTCACTCGGGCTGCTGTGTTTAATGGTATGTAAAGTCATTTGCTACAAACTTTTTTTCTTGTTTTATTAGCTGTAGGAACAGGTTCACTTTATATAGATATGAGAACAGTAGGCTTTAAGACTTAGTGTGGACAGATTTGGGAACAGCAATTGTATGTCATGTTGCATATCTCTGCACAGGTTTTTAAAAACTGTATTCATAGGTTATCAGTTATTCTTTGTGATACAGAATAATTGAAATCAGCTTGTAGAGTTTCACTTGGAAAATGGTATTAATATCTCTTCACTGTCCTAAAATCACCCCAGTACATTTTCAGATTCAAATCTTATAGTAAACCCAATGTAGTTTTAGCCCCTTTCTTATTTATTTTCATGCTTCTTAATATTTTAGGAATGAGAATGATCTGGAGTTGTAATTTTTACGTTCTATTTAGGCATATTCTAAAACAAATCACACAATTACTGATCAGCAGTGCTGTTTGATCAAAGAAAAACTCATAGATTTATGTTGTAACCTAGATAATATGTTTAAGCCACTTTTTTTGGCTTGTATTCTTATCAGCTAAAATGACCAATCTTCAGAGTAGTAGTATGCTTTCCCAAATTGCACTTTAAAATCCTGAAATTACCAATTAAGATACATTCATTGCTAGTAATAGTATTTCTCTGTGGATTTAGTTTTGTTTTGGTAGCTGAAAAATTTATCATATTTGTGCTTGGTTCTGTGATGCCAAAGAGTAAATATCTTCAATGTGAAATGTGTAGGTGAGGGAAATTATAGCTGTACCCTCTGTATTACTGACAACTCTCTTTGTAATTTGAGTCTGTTTGGACCAGTGTCTTTATTTGACTTAACAGATATCTTTTCAGCTTATGTCTTATTTTCACACTGTGCATATCAATACTGAATAACTAAATTGTACACCTGAAACTAATATTACACAGTATGTTAACTGAAATTTAAATAAAAACTTTAAAAATATCAATATTGTTTAAACTTAGGTAAGATTTCATACTGAGAACAATCAGCAAATTGTTTTGTCTAGTAAGTAGGCAAGGTCTAAGACTGTGGTCATTTGATAAGAATCAAAATAATTGAGTTAAACTATCTACACAGCTCTAAGTAGCCAGGCAGCCAGTTTGTCTAAATCACTCCCCTCCTCCCCTCACCAACTTTAATGAACACTTAAATGACATCAGTTATTTTGTTTTGAGATAGATAAAATCTAGTAATATGAAGTGATTGATCACATATAAAAATATTAACAGCAGTAATATTACAGAGATTATACAAGAATATATAGGGATAGTTTTGCTAAGGATTTCTTACGTATGATTTTAAATAACATTTTCTGTCATTGGGAACTTTATTTTCTAGATGATAAAGACACATATTTAAAAACACAAATTGCTATGTCACTTTTAATTTTCGAACTGTTTTCCTGTGCTGAAGAATAACAATAATTTGTTTTTCAGACTTTCTCTTTTCTTCATCCTTGTATGTTTGCTCCCTTAAGTATGATATAATCTCCCTTACATATAATCTAATCCTAAAAGTAGCAGCAGATTAACCAAGTACTTTGCTATTACTAATGTTATTAATTATGGTAACTGAGTTTGAATCATAATACTATTCCTACTCTGCCCTACAGCTTCTTATAATGTAGACTTCTTCTCCATTATGACTGTAGGTTACACAGGATTCTTTATCTGAACCCAAGTTGTTCTTTTTGTAACCAGACTGCTGAAGTAATATAATATACTTTATATGTGAAAGTGGTACCGGTTTAGCACTAGTAGGTCATTACGTTGAATTATAACCTTATGTCCATATGCCACTAGTAGAGCTACTTTTTCATACTCTTACCCTATTGTAAAAGGAGGGTGGGGGTGGGGAGAGACCCAAGAAGAAGAGTTGACACATTGGTCTTCACAGCCTCTAAGATGATTTTTGTTCCTTTATTGAACAAATTCTTCTGACATGAAGTTCTTCCCATCTGCTTTTTAAAAAGTGTGTAGTGTGCGCACCTGGCTGGCTCAGTTAAGTATCTGACTTTGACCCAGGTTATGATCTTGTAGTTCCTGGGTTCGAGCGTCGCATTGGGCTCTGTGCTGACAGCTCAGAGCCTGGAGCCTTCTTTGGATTCTGTTGTCTGCCTCTCTCTTTGCCCGTCCCCCCACCTCGTGTGCACACGTGTGCGCGCTCTCTCTCTCTCTCTCAAAAATAAACAAACATTAGGGGCACCTGGGTGGCTCAGTTGGTTAAGCGTCCGACTTCAACTCAGGTCATGATCTCACAGTTTGTGAGTTCGAGCCCCGCATCGGGCTCTGTGCTGACAGCTCAGAGCCTGGAACCTGCTTCAGATTCTGTGTCTCCCTCTCTCTCTGCCCCTCCCCTGCTCATGTTCTGTCTCTCTCTGCCTCTCAATAAATAAACGTTAAAAAAAAAAAAAGTTAAAAACATAAAAATAAAAAGTTTTCTCTAAAACTTCAGAAAAGTTTTTGCAAAACCTCCCTATTCTTGGGTGCAATCATCATTTTTGCTGACTTGAACACATTTATACGATTCTTCTAAAATCATGCATTCCCAGCTTCTTGACTTCTTAATTTTTTTTTAAGTGTTTGTTTATTTTTGAGAGAGAAGGGGAGAGGGGCAGACAGAGAGAGAGAGAGGAACAGAGGATTTGAAGCAGGCCCTGTGTTGACTGCAGAGAGCCTAACACATGGCTTGAACCCATGAACCATGAGATCATGACCTGAGCTGAAGTTGAACACTTAACTCACTGAACCATCCAGGCTCCCCTTGCCTTCTTAATTTCTTTGTCTTTAATTATACTTTTTTCTGTCATCAGCTAGAGTGTTAACTTTATGAAAGTTGAGACTTTGGCTGCCTTTTTCACCATTGTTCCCTCAAATGTCTGTAATAGTGCTTACTAAATATTAAAGAATTCATGCACATTTGCCATTGGAGGTTTCCTTTATTAGCTAGGACTTTAGACTTAGAAATCACAAATTCTAAAGTTTCCCTGTGGACCCCAGTCTTCAATCCTTTTTTCTTCCTGTGGACCTTTGTTTTCATTTCATCAGATTTCCATGGTACTTTAACTCCAGACACTTTTTATCAACCCCCACCTGCTTATGATCCAGCCTCAACGTTGTGTCCCACCGTTTTAGTTGACCCTTCTTAACGCAGCACTCTGACCCCTGTGTAGTCAAAAATTCATATATAACTTTTGGCTCCACAAAACTAAATAGCCTGCTGTTAACCTGAAGCTTTACCAATAATGTAAATAGTTAATTAGCACATATTTTGTATGTTATATAATTATATACTATATTCTTATAATAGAGTAAGTTAGAGAAAACAAAATCATAAAATAGAGGCGCCTGGGTGTTTCAGTAGGTTAAGCATCCAATTCTTGATTTCGACTTGGGTCATGATGTCATGGTTCGAGAGATCAATCCCCCCTTGCACTGACAGTGTGGAGCCTGCTTGGGATTTTCTCTGCTTCTCTGTCCCTCCCACCAAGAAAAAAGTAAAAAGTAAAAATCATAAGGTAACAACATACACTTGTAAAAAACCCACTTATAAGTGGACCCAGATTGTTCAAACTATGTTGTTCAAAGGTCAGCTGTGTTTGCATTTGCATTCTAGTAGACTTTACCCTTTGGCTTATCTCATCAGTCTACAGCTCTCTGATTTTATCAGTCCAAGGCTGCAGAGGAGTTAAGGAAAGATGTAGAACTATTCTGATTGGAAACACTACAAATTACACTTTCTGATCTTAGCTGTGTGGTTAGGGCTGATTGACAGTTTTATTTTCCATCACTAATTGATTCCCTATCATCTTCCACACGGAGACTTCCAGCCTTTTTTTTTTTTTTTTTTTTTGCTTTTTGTAAATGCCCAAACTCATACTGGTCTAGTTCTGTTTAAGTAAGTGACATTGTCTTCTATTTTAGTGAAGAGATAGAGGGCATTTTGTAGGAACTCCATCAACTTTTCTCTCTTCTATTTTGAATTTATTCTCTATGTTAATAACATATTTTTCTGATTCTTTCTTGCCTGAAAAATGTGTGTCCACTTTCCATTTTGATAGGAGGGTTTTTTTTCTGCTATCTTTGCTCTTAGACCCAGCCAATCTCACTTGTCAGTTTTCTCAGTCAGCTTTCACTTTCTCCTGCTCTATCCAGCCAATTCCTTTCCCACTTTTGGCAGGCAATTTTTATTTCCTATTTTCCAGAAATAATGAATCTGTCAGAAATGAGCACCCTCAGCATTTCCCTTTTCCCACCATATCCCACCTACAAATAGTGTGCATTGATACCATCCTATACTATGAAGGGCAGTCCCTTTATCCCTGCTTTAAAATTCATCCTTTTTTCAAAACCAGTATTAATTATCCAGTAGAACTTTCTGTAATGATGGAACTGTTCTATATTTGTATTGTCCAGTACCATAATCACTAGCCATATGTGAATGTTGAGCACTAGAAATGTAGCTAGTGTGACCAAGGAATTAAATTTATTTTATTTCAGATTTAAATAGCCACATGGTTTAGTGTCTACCATGTTGAATAGTATAGCTCTAAACCTTAACCATAAAATATGTTCCTGTTATTTCTTGTTTCTTGAATCTCTCTGACCATGTGTGTCGTCTTCTCCACATTTAAATAGGTTTAGTCTTTTGCATCTTAAATACCTAGAACACATCAAAACCTTTTGCCATTTTTTTAAGCCATATCCTGACTGTTTTCTGTCCCTTCATGGCAGTTTCTTGGTTCCTATGACTTTAGCTCTTATCCTGTCATAGGATAAGACAAATCCTATCCTGAGAAAGGCTCACTATTAGTGAGGTCTCCAACTATTTCTCAGTTGTGCAATCCAGTAGATATTTTATCTTCCCCAAATTGATTGTTGGTTGCTCTCTGCTTCTTGAAATTCTTGTGTTAGGACTTCCTCTTCGTTCTGTTTTCCCTCAGACTGGTCCTTTCTTGTCCCCCCTCTTCCCCTGCCCCCATACTCTTCTGCTTAGACTTTGTCTCACTTCTCCAATCCCCTCTCCTTGTTCATTTTTACTACAACTTCACTCCTCTTGCTCACCAGGTGCTGTCAGTTATCACCTACATGTTGCTGCCTTTTAAATCTCTCTAGCCTATTCTAATTTCCAAACTCCAGTGTTGCCTTCATGAAGCCACCATCCAGGTCAAGAAAAAGAACATTATCAGCACCTCAGAGTCCCTTTCCAATTCACTGCCTCTTCTTTTCTCTCTAAAGGTAACTGCTGTCTCAACTTATAACTATATAGAACTGTTTTAGAACTTTATATAAATAAAATGATACAGTATGTAGTCTTCTGTGTCTTTTCTCTCATTCAGCATTGTTTGTAATAGTCACCCACGTTGTTAACTGTTATTTTCATTACTGTTTAATACTCTATGGATATAGCACAATTTATCTGTACACCCATTGCTGGTTATTTGGGTAATTTTTTGTTTGAGTAAATTTTGTTATGAATAATGCTGTTCTTACCATTTTTGTGTATGTTTTATTGTACATATGTGTGTGTGCTTCATTTGGTGGATATATTGCTAGGAATGGAAGTGCTGAGTCATATGATATGCCTTTAATTTTAGTGAATACTGTCAAATCGTTTTCAGAGTAGTTTTGTCAATTTATATTCCTATCAGCAGTGTTAAGAGTTCTGTTGTTCTAGTTTCTTATCAGCACTTAACTATTGCCAGTCTTTATAATTTTAGCCGTTCATGAAGCTCTACCTCCTTGATGGCTAATGGGTTGAGCATCTTTTCTTATGTTTATTGGCCATTTATTATTTACGTACCTGCTGTTGTCAAGTGCCTGGTGAAGACTTTTGCCTAGTTTTCTATTGAATTGTCTGTCTTTTACATACTGACAGGTAAGAGTTCTTAATATATTCTGGCTGTGAGCCATTTGTTAGTTAAATATGTTGTTAATATCTTCCATTCTGTGGCTGGTCTTCTCACTTAGTGTTTACTTCCAATTTCTACTCAGTGAAGTCTTTCCTAACTTTACTCCCTGGTTCTTTTTTATATTCCTTTTTAAAGAAAGGATGTGGTAGTCTTTACCACAGCCACAATTATTAAGACAACTTCCAGCTTTTCATCTCTCATTTCGTCTCTTGGCTGAGCAATACTGTTAATTTGCTTGTGTTGGACATTATTGATGTACCATCCAACTCTTTCACTAATCCACTTCCTTTTCAGGATTTTTCCTCTAACAGCCACTTAAATTTTGGTATTCTGACCTTAGGTCTCTTCTTTCTACCTGTTCTCCATGAGAGAACTCCTCAATTTTGAGAATCTTAATGCCATTTTATAGGTATATGATTTCTAGGTTATTTCCAGACTAACCATTCTCCTGGACTTCAGATTCCTGTATCACAAAGCCCATGGGCATTGCTACATAGATGCTCCATAGGCATTTTAAGCTCCATGAGTCAGTCCCAAACTAAGCTCATCCCCCTCCTCTCAAGCTTGAGTCTATATTTTCTTTGAACACCTTCCCTGTCAAGTACCTCCAGAAGAACTTAAGTCTGGGAAACCTTTCCTTGCTACCCATTTCCCCCGCTTGATTCCTCTGTTGTTTCTCATTGTAACACTTCTGTAATAGCACTGACAGACATTTTATCTGTTTTCACCAGTTGTCTAAAAGAATCTTGAGTTCTTTATGCCTCTCTCCCATATAAGTGGTTGAGATTTGACTGAGATTGCCTCCAGCTAAACACATCTAAAATCAGACTCAGCATCTTTGGTTTTCTTCTGATTTTCTTCTTTAAAATGACTTACCTTTCACACCATCTTTTCATTAAGTCAGTCTTATTAAATCATTTCCTTTTCTATTACCTTCCACAACTAGTTTATTTCTAAGTCCATAGCTGTTTTTTCTGTTCCATTTTTTTTAGCTTTGGTTCAGGTTCTTGTCTTCACCAGACTATTGTGGTCATTGTTTAAATGTTCTATCCATCTTTAGGTTTCTCCTCATTCATCTTTGATATTGCTACTGGATGTTTTGCTCAAATACAGGTGATTTTCTTTTGGTTCAGTAGCCTTCTATTGTTTTCTTCCTGCAGTGTAAAATCCAACTTTATAAGACATTCAGTGGCAGTCTTCACAAACTGAAGTGATCTACCCACCCTCTCTACTACCACTTATGACAGAAACCATATCCTTTAAGCACTGGCTTTATCAGACTGCACACCTAAATTTATCTTATTTATGTTACCTGTACTGCCTTTCTCTCCATCCTTTGGGCTGGAGGGGAAGGGGGTAGCGTTGTAGAGCCATATGTAAGCCTAGGTTTAAACCCAGTTTTAACAATTGTTTTGTCTATTGTCCTTGGACAAACTTCTCAAAATCCCATAGCCTAGTACTAGTACTTAATACATGTTATCTTCCTCTTTCAACCCTTCTCCTCCAAACCACAACTGAAATTTATCTTTTATACTTGTACAGAGTACTTATTGGTTGTCTCTTCTACCACTTAAGGTCTGCTGCCTTGTATGGTGTTTATTTCTGCACATTTTATCACTTCTCTGACACCACATACCTTTTAAGGTCTGATACTGTGATTTCTTATGCCTAATTCAGTTGAATTTTTTGTTTTAGGTGAAGGATTTGCTTTGTCCAGTCCATATTGTGTCATTAAGTTTCTGAGTGAAAATGATGGTTGGTATGTGATTTTTTTGGACCAAAGTTGTCACTAGAAGGACTAGTTGTAAAGGCCCAGCCAAAGCAGGCTTTGTTAAAACTCCCTTACTTAGTTGGAAATTTAGGAGAGTGATACAGTTGTCTTGGTTACATGTAACTCTCATAGGAATTTAAAAGTGTAATTTTAATGTCTTTGAATTAATACTGAAAATAAAGTACTCGTACCTGAGTGAATTGTTTTTTTCTTTGTAGCCTGTTGCTGAACCAATCCCCATCTGTAGTTTCTGTCTTGGTACAAAAGAACAAAACCGAGAAAAGAAGCCAGAAGAACTCATCTCCTGTGCCGACTGTGGCAACAGTGGTATGTAATCTCCTTTATTCCTTCTGATGTATGCTCTCAGGCAGGAGGGAAGTGTATTTAACTGAGATGGTATCCTTGATCCTTATAAAACAATACTTTGATGCTGGTTTTAGGTAACTGAGATGAATCTTCTAGGCGAGGGAGGGATTTAAATGTATAGTTGACATGTTTTATTCAGTTAATTTCAATCAGGTCTTAGTTTCGGATTTTTGTTTTTTATAAAAATCTTTCCACAGACTTATTTTTTCTTGTTGATCTTTATATTTGACTATCAAACATCTGTTCAAATCACAGCAATCAGTTTGAAATTATTGCTAGCTTCTTTAATAATCACTACTTATCTTTCTTGATTTATGCATCAGGCTTTATGAATAGAATGGGGATGATAACACGTTTGTTCTTCTTGATAGAAACTTACATGTGTCACATTGGGAAATGGAATGTTGACACTGCAATTTAGTGAGCTGTGTGAGATCCTGAGGTCTAAAAAAGATTTTGCAAAGACTCTTCTAGTTTGTCACTTCTAGAGATACTCTTGGTCTATATTTTCAGAACTTAAAAGTTTTTGTAGGAAGGCCTTAGTAAATCAACATTATCTCTGATCATTGGCTTAATTTTCAGTGGTTTATATCTATAACAACCATGATTTAGTCAAGAAACCAGAAATCACTGTAGATACTTCAAGAGGAAAGAAATTTAATGTGAGAACAAAATATTTGTGAAATTATTAGAAATGCTGAAGAGGAGAGCTCTAGGCTGGGCTTTAGGGACTGATCTTAGAATATCGCAGAAGTGATCCACCAGGGGAGTCACTATATCTGTCTCTATCTGGAAGAGGTGGAAGCAGGGGACTACTGGGCTGTAGCTGGATATTGAAAGGCTGAATTTGGCCATCGCCACATTTACCTCTGGATGGCCACGAAGGTGAAAAGTGGCTGGGTACTGGCAGTACCAGAAGAAAAGTGGTCTTTGTTTCATTTCTCCCTTTCAAAAAGTCACTCAAACATCCAGTTGGTAGGAGTTAATTCATATCTAGAGCCAAGCTGCAAAAGAGTCTAGGAAGTACAGTTTTTAGCTTTTTGGTTTTTGTTGATAGAAGGCTTTAAAAGAAGGTGGGAAGGGATCTTGAGTGGTAGGTGACCATATCCCAGCATAATAATCACAAACCATAATGAACTTGGGATGGATTTTACAGTTAAATATAAACCATAAAATCATAAAATATTAGATGAAAATATAGTGACATGTCCTATAATGCATTGACTTCCAAACTATTTTAGTAGGAGCACCCTTAAGAAATTGTATGGGAGCCCAAATACATAAAACAGATAAAAATCTACTCAGGTGAGGTGGGAATAAAATGGGGGTGGAAGGAGAGTTGTGGTATACCCCTGTCTTCTAAGAAGCATTATATTTGGGGTGGTCTCTGAGTTCTTTGCAATTTGAAAACAGTAGAGGGAACTTTTAAAGAACTAGTAGAATAAATAACTATTGGTTATCTGTTGCTATAGAAGCAAACCACCCCAAAACATAGCAGCTAAAAGCAACAAAAGTTTTTAATTCATGTTGTTCCTGTTACGAATTTGGGAATGGCCTGCCTAAGTCATTTTTACTTGGAATCTTTCATGAGGTTGCAATCAAGATTTTAACTGGTACTCAGTTATCTGAAGGCTTCCATTCCATGATAACTCACTTGGCTGGCATGTTAATGCTGCCTGTTGACAGGGAGCCTCAGTTCTTTGCCATGTGGACCTCTTCATAGGGCTGTATGAATTGCCCACAGCACATTGAGGAGGGTACCTGTTGGGATGAGCACTAGGTGTTGTATGGAAACCAATTTGACAATAAACTTCATATTAAAAAAAAAAAAATGAATTGCCCACAGCATCCCCTAAGCAGGTATCTGATAGAGGTAGCAAGGTGGAATCGGCAATATCTTTTGTTACCTAGCCTTAGCCTGTCATTGCAGCACACAAATCAGCCCTATTCTGTGTGGGAGGGAACTACACAGGTGTCAACTGGTATTCTTGCCAGAAGACAAGAACGTTTGGAGGGCAGCTTGGAGCCTGACTATTACAGTAGGCAAGGAAGAAAACTATGAACATAGTTAAGTATATGATATTTGATATTACCAAAGTGAGAACTAAAATACCCGAAATTTTAAAAAGTAAAAAATTTGGGGGGAAAATAATTGCATTATATATGATAAAGGGCCAAAAGCTATGAAGAGCGTGCTTACATTTCTAGCATAAAGTCAAAGGGCAGAGCCTATGAACGAAAGTTAATTGTTGAACATATTAAAAAAACATTTTACCCAAGTAATTATAGGCATGCACACCAGTGCAGCAGTGAAAGCCATTTTATAACTTTTATAATAATAAAATTTGAAAGATAAAAGAACCCAAACCTAGAGTTGATGAAATTGTATTAAAACGTTGGTACTTTGCTGGTATGTTTCTTTCATTTCACTTACCAACCCCACTTACAGAAATTTATTTTAAGGAATTAATTTAAAAGAAGGATGGGGCACCTGGGTGCCTCAATTGGTTAAGCATCTGACTCTTGATTTCAGCTCAGGTTATGATCTCACGGTTCGTGAAATGGAGCCCCACATCTGGCTCCATGCTGACAGCTCAGAGCCTGCTTGGGATATTCTCTCTCTCTCTCTCTCTCTCTCTCTCTCTCTCTCTCTCTCTCTCTCTGCCCCTCCCTTGCTCACATTTGCGTATTCTCTCCCTCTCTCTCAAAGTCAATAAATAAAAGAAGGGAAGAATCTGTAGATATAAAATAATTCATTGTATTCTATTACAGGTAGTAGTTTAATTAGTTAACAATAGGGAAGTAGTGTCAGGTAGGTTATAGGTTATAGTTTAAAGAATATAAAGTTTACTTGACTAAAAGGATGAAGAAAAGCAAAACAAAACTGTATGTACTCTATAATTAAAACCATGCAAGCACCTTTAGGAAGTCTACAAAGGAAAAGTAGAACAGGAAATGGCTAATCTAGGACGAGGAGATTATGAATAAGATTTTTACACTTCCTCTCCCATTTTCCTTTAATGTCAGTGATATTTTGATAATAAACTTCATATCATCTCATAAAAGAGAAATTTAGGAATAGAAGAGAGAGGAGAAAAAATAACCAGGCTTTTCTCTCACCAAAGAAAAATAAACATAACCAACTTTTAGAGGAAAAGGACAAATCTTCCCAGAGTGAAGGCAGATTTACTTTTCTAAAATTTTGAGAATCAAACGGATACTAACTCTTTTGGAAGAGGAAAATTTTTTCTGTTGCTGTTAATTTTGATCACAATAGAAATATTGTTTAGGTATTAGTTTTTAGCTTGAGTGCCTTAAAATATGAGGAAGTAGCTCACTTTAAATGATGGGATTTAATAAAAATAGATTTTCAGTTATAAAAGTAATACGTTATTGCTAAAAAATTGAGAGCACAGAAGGGTATAAAGTGAAAGGTAAAATCCTTATTCAAAATGTTTATAGTTTTGAGGCACCTGGGTGGCTGTGTCAGTTGAGTATCCAACTTTGGCTCAGTCATGATCTCATGGTTCGTGGGTTTGAGCCCTGAGTTGGGCTCTGTGCTGACTGTAAGGAGCCTGTTTGGGATTATCTCTCTCTGCCTCTCCCCGACTCAAGGGTCGGTCTCTCTCTCTCTCTCTCTCTCTCTCTCTCTCTCTCTCAAAATAAATAAATAAAATTTATAAAAAATATTTTAAAAATCAAAATGTTTATAGTTTCATATCTTAGGACATTATAGTTGCAAACAGTTTTTGTGTCCTTCCAGAAATGACCTGAGCATATTATGTATTGGTATACGTATAAGCATGTGTATACCCATGATGCTTTAATGCAGGCTTATTACAAGTTAGGAGTTTGTCAGGTGTTTTATAATCATATTGGGGAGGTGGTGTACTAAATTATACTTAGCATCAGTACAACTGAATTGGAATGCCAAATCCTGATGAGACATGTATGGCAAGCTTCCAAGGGCATCTCTTCTTTGATATATATTTTGATTTAAGGTAATTGCCTTTTTCTTCATCATTCCTTTAATACAATTACAAAATGATTCTTGATTGTTTCATTTGAGAATTTTCCCCTCCTGTTAGGTCATCCATCCTGTTTAAAGTTTTCCCCTGAATTAACGGTTAGAGTGAAGGCCTTACGGTGGCAGTGCATTGAGTGTAAAACGTGCAGCTCCTGTCGAGATCAAGGCAAGAATGCAGTGAGTATCCTTGCTTTCTGATGTGACTATTTCATGTAGAAGTAGAGTGTACACCTAATATTTTCCTCAAAGTTTTGTTGATTATTTTTCATTCCCTTGGACCAGCAGAATTTGAAACACTGGTCCCATTCAATTACACATCATTAGTTTAGAATACTTGGTATTTGAGACTTGGATTCTTTCTATTCTAGGTAGTTTCTAAAACACCTTAATTCTATGTTTGCAGAAAGACTAAGCTACTTTAAAGAAATACTTCTGAAATTTGTTTGAGTATTATGGAGGCGCATTCATTTAGGAATGGTCAGTGTATTAACTACAAATCATCCTTTTCTCTTTTCCATTAGAACAAACTAAAGTTAGCTTATATCTGAAAGTTATGAAACTGTAGTTCTTTATTAAAGATTAGATGAAGCAAAACTTTTTGCTAACTTGGAGTGTCCATTTACTCAGTTTAATGCAAATTAAGGAAACTTTTACTACTATAGTAGCTCGTCATCTTTGTGAGATCATTGAAGCTTCCTAGGTTTTATGAAGCCGTGATCCTGATGTGTTTTGTTTCATAAGGTTAAGCAGAACTGTCCCTTCTCTTTTTTAGGATAATATGCTCTTTTGTGATTCCTGTGACCGAGGTTTTCACATGGAGTGTTGTGATCCGCCACTCACCCGGATGCCAAAAGGTGAGAAATACTTCCTGAAGTCAGACTGGCACTGTAATGGGCATGTCCGTGAAAGCACTTTTTGTCTACTTTGTTAAAATGAAAGAATAATTTCCGTCTTTCTATTTGGGGTTGTATAAGTAGGAAGAGAGCTGGCACCTTAAAGGTGGGGACAGTCTGTTTAGGCATCTTGACATTCCTATGTGTATGGATTCATTATTATCTTCCTCTATTTTCAATGTTTAAGTATCCATGGAGAGTGAAGTGGTTCATTTATGAGTATTTGCCAGTCCTATAGCTAGAGGACAAAATACATGCCTTATGTAATTTTGAAATACCTCTTTCTATAAAGGAAGAAATGAAATTGTATTAGATCATGTTGATTATATAAATATTGGTTATTTCACTGTTCATCACTTTTGAAAGGCCTAGAGCCTTTTTTTTTAATAAAATAATTTGTAAACAGATAATTTTTGTGTGTTAAATCATAAGAATATAGCTTAGTGTATTCTATTCTTTTTTTTAAATTTTTTTTTTTCAACGTTTTTTATTTATTTTTGGGACAGAGAGAGACAAAGCATGAACGGGGGAGGGGCAGAGAGAGAGGGAGACACAGAATCGGAAACAGGCTCCAGGCTCCGAGCCATCAGCCCAGAGCCCGACGCGGGGCTCGAACTCACGGACCGCGAGATCGTGACCTGGCTGAAGTCGGACGCTCAACCGACTGCGCCACCCAGGCGCCCCTATTCTTTTGACTCCTATTCCTTGACAAGTATTTGGTTGGGATGTAACTGCCTGTTGGTTGAACTTCCATCCTATTATATGCTTATAGTTTCTTAAAAAAAAAAAAAAAAAACAAAACCAGTTAGTGTCTCCTGCTTTGCCTTATCATAAATTCCATTTTTAACTCTGTTTTTGTGACTTAACAGGTTTCTTAAGTAAAATGCTTATAGAGTATTTTATAATTTCTGCTCAGAAAAAATTTTCCTGTGGATGGAAAGGGACTCAACCTTAGGTATAGTTAAGTTATTCCACTTAGAATCTTAACTTGAGTCTCTTCTTATGTCACTCTTATGTCACCCCCTTTGCTACCTTTTCCATTTACTTGGAAGTTTGGGTAACAGGTCTTCTGAGAATCCTTCAAGATAAGAAAGATTTTCTTAGGACTTCATTTGTTTGTATTTAATGCCTACAAAAGAAGTTTTATAGCAGCTTAAAGCAGGAATCATTTTATTTTGAAATAATTGCAGACTGACAGACAAGTGGCAAAAATAGTACAGAGACTTCCTACTGTACCCATTACACAGCTTCTTCTAATGTCAACATCTTATAAAAGTGTAGTACAATTACTGAAACCAGGAAACTGACATTGATATGACACGATTAGTAAATCTATACACCTTATTTGAATTTGTGGTCCAAAATCCAGTGCTGGATTTCATACTGCATTTAATCATCATGGGTCTCTTCCAGTCTGTTAATTCCCTAGACTATCTTTCCTGACCTTGACACTTTTGAAGAATACTCATTAGCGATTTTGTAGAAAGTGGTTCAATTTGGGTCTCTTTCTTTATAATGATTAAATTAAGATTATGAAGTTTGACAAGAACACCACAGAATTGATACTGTGCCCTTCTTAGTGCATTGTAGTGTAGGTGTATAATACTAATATGTTTTATTACTGGTAATGTTAACTTTGATCATTTGATTACAGAAGAAACCTGACCTTAAAGTTATTCTTTTTCCTCTTTGCACTGACTTTAGCATCCATCAGTGATTCTTGTTTGTACCAGTTTTACTTTGGTGTTTGCATATTGATGATTTTTCAGCTTCCATCATCCCTTCTGTATTTACTAATTGGAATTCTGCTGTAAAGAAGAGCTATCGCTTTTCCCATTTATTTATTCAATTACTTATATTCTTATGGACTGATGGGTATTTATTTTATTCAGTGGGTTATAATCCATTGACATGATTATTTCTTTTTTTTTTTTGTTCAGAATGACCCAGATTTGGCTATTGGGAGCTCCTTCAAGTTGGCTTGTAGGTCCTTTTGACATGCCTTCCTCATCTTTTGAATACTTTTCCATTTTCTGGCACCATGAGATGCTTCAGGTTATCCAGTATTTTCCCTGCTTCAGTCCTGGAATCATCTATTACTTAAGGAAACCTGGCTTCTTTTCTTGTAGAATCTGGGTGCCAGGTATAGACCATGGTTTTTTTTTTTACCTGAGGATCAGTGGACTTCAACCATATGTGGGCTTCAGAATACTTGTGTGTCTTTTCCAATCATTTGTAGAATTTTGTGTGTGTATATTTTCATGTTTATTTTTTTAGGGGGCTTTCATCAGTGTTTTAAAAGCGTTCTTGACCTAAAAGTGGTTAAGAACTACTGGCTTAGAGTATCTGAATTCTTTCAGTGTATCTGTGTCTATTGTGCTTTTATGTGGAATTTGATTTTTTTATAGGTATGTGGATATGTCAAATATGTCGACCTAGGAAAAAAGGACGAAAACTTCTACAGAAGAAGGCGGCGCAGATAAAACGGCGCTATGCTAACCCAATAGGACGTCCAAAAAACAGGTTAAAGAAACAAAACACGGTGTAAGTTGTACTTGTGGCAAGGTGAGGGGAGAAAAGAATAGGGTTTGTCTATAGTGTAGGAGTCACTTGTTTGCTTTATGAAAAAAATTTTCAGTTGTTACAACTGTCACTTTCATGTAATAAAAAGGGCTAATACTTACTGAGCTCTTAATAAAGAGCTCTTTATTCAGTAGAATAAAGTTAGAACAAAGTTATTAAAGTTCTGAGTGTCTTACAGTGTGTTAATCATTTAATTTTCCCAACAACCAAATGAAGTAGATACTATTGTTACTCTTATTTTTCAAATAAGAAGGAAATAAGGAAACTACATTTTGTAATAAATGTTGAACTGGGATTAAAACCCAAGTAGCCTGGCACCAAAGTCTGACTCAGCCACTGTCTTATATTGTTCCTCTTATGTAAACAAAGAAAAAATTATGTTGCTATAGCATTTCATAGATTTCTCATGTAGTCTCAGTAGTTTATATTAGATGTACAAATCACTGCATAGCTTTTTCTGTTGAGGTCATAGCTGAGTCGCATTTCTGTGTCCTGATGTAAAATAAAATAATGTGTTTTTCATCTATTAGCAGAAATCAGGTATATAATTATCCCTTGTGGACTAGGAAACTGGGCTATGTCTGGAGGAGGTGGGGCAAGATTCAGTAGTAGTTTTTTTTTTTATGGAGTATTTCTATAAGTAATTCCCCTTTGATAATATGCAAAATATCTTTAAGCCTATAAACCTCTATTAAACATTTTACCCACCTTTTCTACACTTAAGAGTGTCTTAAAGATGACAGTCTTAATAACTGAAAGGAATGGGCATTAGCAGCTTGAAATATGTAGCACCAGTATTGTAGTTCATATTTTAAATCTTAAATCTAAGCTTTAAAATATTCCTATGAGATAATCTTTTGATTTCTGACTTTCAGAGGGTAATACATCCTTGTGTTTAAAGGTAAAGTGTAACTCTGAGTTGGTGCAGAGATCATGAGACTTTATACTTGGAAGGGTCTTAGTTGTCATCTGGTCCAACTCTCATGTTACAGATGAAGACACTGGTGTTTAGACAATGTGATTTCTCCAAGAGGTATAGCTAGAAAGTGGCAGAATTATGAGTCAAACATGGCTTCTGACTCCCAACCTAGGATTCATTTTGCTATAAAATATTAGGCTTCCTGGAAGTAGATATTTCTAATAACAATATTATTTCTCATTCCCTATAGTATTTATGATTTATGGAATATTCTTAACTGGTTTTTTTTTTAATAAAGCCATAGGTTATTTACCAATTACAAGTTATATATTTAATAGAAACCTTTTAAAAATTTCTTTTTTAATAGTTACCGTTTTCCCTGTTTGATTCTTTAGATCAAAAGGTCCCTTCAGCAAAGTTCGAACTGGTCCTGGAAGGGGTCGTAAACGTAAAATCACTCTCTCCAGCCAATCAGCATCGTCATCAGAAGAAGGATATTTAGAGCGAATAGATGGCTTGGACTTCTGCAGAGATAGCAGTCACCCCTTGAAGTTCAACAAGAAAACCAAAGGGCTCATTGATGGCCTTACCAAATTCTTCACCCCTTCCCCTGATGGGCGGAAACCTCGAGGGGAAGTGGTAGATTACTCTGAGCAATATAGAATCAGGAAAAAGGGCAACAGAAAATCAAGCACTTCAGATTGGCCCACAGGTAAAAGTTCACTTAGAAGCAAAATGTATTCCACAAGTGCATTATTTGAAATAACACTAGTTATCTGGAATAGGTTTATTTGATTATTAAACACTGGTTATGGAATAGAAGAAGATCTTAAAGATACTTATTTAGATGAAAGTAAGGTGGTAATAACTATGGCAGAAATTGAGAGGCTGAAGATGAAGTTGCAAGAATGGACAAATAAGAGCTCGTAGGAAAAAGATGGTGCTTTTTTGGTAGAACCACAAAGAATCTTCCTATAGAAATTTAAGGTATAACCTTAAGTCAAGAATATCTTTACATTTCATAAATTACAAAATAAATCATGTGAGGAGCATCATGATGCTTGCTTTATTTCCAGAAAGAAATTAGAATGTGGGTAGATAAAATACTGTTGATCAAGTAAGTATAGAGAAAAGACCAAAATTTTTCTACTTCAAATCTTGGCAAATAGATTTGTAATTTTTCGTGAATTATACTTTAAACGAGAGAAAGAGAGAGAACTACAGCTTCAGATAATTTACTTATGTATCAGGCTGTTTCCTACTTTTCATTTATTTACTTAAAATTCAATTTATTGAAACTGAAAAACAAAAAAATTCATCATTTCTCCTACCCTCTACCTTACCCCCTTCTTCTGGCAACCACCAATTTGTTCTGTTCTCTGTATCTAGGAGTTTGGTTCCCTTCCTTCCTTCCTTCCTTCCTTCCTTCCTTCCTTTCTTTCTTTCTTTATAGATTCCACATACAAACAGCATACATGGTGTTTGTTTTTCTCTGTCTGACTTCACTTAACATAATGAGGTCTATGTTGTCAGAAACGGCACGATTTGGTTTTTTTGGGGGGTTAGTTTTGCAACATACCCACTTTATTTCATTTCAGCACAGCTGGTGGTTGGGTTAGGAATTGCTAGGTTTTTGTTTTTGTTTTGGCTGAATAAGATTATACACTTAGACACACACTGCAGTTTTTTTATTTATGGACACTTAGGTTGCTTATATATCTTGGCTATTGTAAGTAATGCTGCAGTGAACATGGGGGTGTACATATCTTTTTTTTTTTTTTTAATTTTTTTTAACGTTTATTTATTTTTGAGACAGAGACAAAGCATGAACGGGGGAGGGTCAGAGAGAGGGCGACACAGAATCCGAAACAGGCTCCAGGCTCTGAGCTGTCAGCACAGAGCCTGACGCGGGGCTCGAACTCCCGGACCGCGAGATCATGACCTGAGCCGAAGTCGGCCGCCCAACCGACTGAGCCACCCAGGCGCCCCTGTACATATCTTTTTAAATTGTTTTTGTTTTCTTTGGATACATACCCAGAAGTGGAATTGCTGGATTGTATGGTAGTTCTATTTTTAAGTTTTGAGGAACCTCCGTAATATTTTCCATAGTGGCTGCACCAATTTACATTCCTACCAGCAGTGCAGAAGTTCCCTTTTCTCCACATTTTCACAAACACTTGTAATTTCTACTCTTTTTGATGATAGCCATTCTGACAGGTGTGAGGTGATACCTTCTTGCGTTTTAGATTTGCATTTCACTGTTGATTATTGATGTAGACAATCTTTTCGTGTACCTGTGGCCCATCTTTATGTCTGTGGTGGTAAAAATGTCTGTTCAGATCTCCTCATTTTTAACTAGATTGTTTTTTGCTATTGAGTTGGATGAGTTCTTTATTATTTTGGATATTGACTCTTTTTTGGATATATGATTTGCAGATATCTTCTTACTCAGTGTGTTGCCTTTTTATTTTGTTGTGCAAAAGCTTTTCAGTTTGATATAGTCCCACTTACTGTTTTTTGCTTTTGTTTTTGCTTTTTGGTATCAGATTAAAAAAAAATTGTTAAGAACTGTTGAGGACTTCACCACCTATGTTTTCTTTTAGGAGTTTTACAGGTTCAGGTCTTAAATTCAAGTCTTTAACCCATTTTGAGTTACTTTTTGTGTGCGGTATAGTAGAGTTGTAGAGCTTCCTTCTTTCACATGTGGCTGTCCAGTTGTCCCAACATTATTGAAGAGGCTATCTTTTCCCCCATTGTATATTCTCACCTTGTTTGTTGTAAATTAATTGACCATATATGCATGGGTTTATTTATGGGTCCTCTATTCTGTTGCATTGATCTCTGTTTTTCTGCCAATACTGTACTATTTTAATTACTATAGCTTTGTAATGTAGTTTGAAATCAGGGAGCTTTTTTTCTCAAGATTGCTTTGGCTATTAGGGGTCTTTTGTTGTTCCATACAAATTTTAGGATTGTTTTTTCTGTTTTTGTGAAAAACCTCATTGGCGTTCTGATGGGAATTGCATTGAATCTATAGATGGCTTTGCGTAATGTGGACATGTTAACAATATTCTTCCAGTCTGTTAGTATGGAATATCTTTCCATTTATTTGTTTTTTTCATTAATTGCCTTCATTAATGTCTTATGTATATCTGTAACAGTGTTTTGTCTTCAACATACAGGTCTTTCACCTGCTTGGTTAAATTTACTTCTAGGTGTTTTATTCTTTTTGATGCAGTTGTAAATGGAATTGTTTTCATAATTTCTTTTTCTGGTAGTTCATTATTAATGTATAGAAATACAGCAGATTTTATATTCTTCAACTTTACTGAATTCATTTATTCTACATTTTTTTTTATGGAGTCTTTAGGGTTTTCTCTATATGTCATCTGCAAATAACAAGTTTTACTTCTTTTCCAAATTGGATACCTTTTATTTTTTTTCTTGCCTGATTGCTCTGCTAGGACTTTCAATCTGATGTTGAATAAAAGTGGTGAGAATAGGCATCCTTGTCTTACTCCTGATCTTAGAGGAAAAGCTCTCAGCTTTTCACCATTGAGGTTGATGTTAATTGTGGGCTCATCATATATGGCCTTTATTATGTTGAGGTACATTCCCTCTATATCTGCTTTTTTTGAGCATTTTTATCATAAATGAAGGTTGAATTTTGTCAAATGCTTTTTCTGCATCTGTTAAAATGATCACCTGACTTATATCCTTCATTTTTTTAATGTGGTGTACCGTATTGACTTATTTGGGGATATTGAACCATCCTTGAATCTCTAGAATAAATCCTACTTGGTCATGGTGTGTGACCCTTTTATTGTATTGTTGAAATTGGTTTGCTAGTATTTTGTTGAGGATTTTTACATCTGTGTTCATCAGGGATATTGGCCTGTAATTTTCTTTTCTTGTGGTCTCTTTGTCTGGTTAAGTTACACTGGTCTCATAAAATAGAGTTCCCCATTTTGTTTTTTGGAAGAGTTTGAGAAGGATTGGTATTAAGTATTTTTTGAATGGCGAAATTCACCAGTGAAGCTTTTGTTTGTTGGAAGATTTTTTTTTTTTTTTTCCAACGTTTTTTTTTTTTTTTTATTTTTTATTTTTGGGACAGAGAGAGACAGAGCATGAACGGGGGAGGGGCAGAGAGAGAGGGAGACACAGAATCGGAAACAGGCTCCAGGCTCCGAGCCATCAGCCCAGAGCCTGACGCGGGGCTCGAACTCACGGACCGCGAGATCGTGACCTGGCTGAAGTCGGACGCTTAACCGACTGCGCCACCCAGGCGCCCCTGTTGGAAGATTTTTGATTATTCATTCAAGTCTCCTTACTAGTAATCGGCCTGTTCAGATTTTCTATTTCATCATGATTCAGCCTTGGTAGGTCATATGTTTCTAGGAGTTAATCCATTTCTTCCAAATAGGCCCAGCATTTTGGTGTATAATTGTTCATAGTAGTCTCTTGTGATTTTTTTGTATTTCTATGGTATCAGTTGTAACATCCCCTCTTTTATTCATTTCATACTTAAATATGAGGCTAAGGTCCCTAGTTTTCAAGGTAGAAAAGATCTGTAGAGAAGACTTAATAGTGTAGCAGGTAATTCAAATCAGAGGAGAAAAATTTTGATTATCTATCTTGATAATTAAAGCTTAAACTGGTCTCGTTGCTATTTAGTGCCTTGAGTTTAGAGAATGTGACCCTCTGAAGTAAGTAGAAAAGTCTCTCAGGAAAGTAGAAGAATGAGAATGGATTCTTGGTTCACAACGGCCAAAGGTGTAGTGAGTGTCTAATATACTGCAAGAGAATTTCTTAGCTTTGATTTCTTTCCTCTGAATTTCCCATTGGTAGTTGTATTCACTGCTTCTTCATTCCTGCTTATATAAATGGTTGATTGGTCCAGCACAAGAGAGGAAATCCTCATCATTATCAGTTCCCTCTTTTTATGCTTGTATTGATTGGCTTTTCACCAGAGTGGCAATCAACTAATTACTCTTTGAGCATTCAGGTACTTTTCATGTCTTTATCAGCCATGTACACTGTAGCTCCAGTCTGAGTATGTTTATCTAAGAAAATATACAAGTCCTTTAGGGCTTAGGAAGAAAGAATCTAAAGCAGATTCTAATGAAAGCCATTTTTGAATAAACTGTTTGACTGGAGATGGATTATTATAAGAATCTCCTGGAAAGTTTTAGAAATAGAAATAATTAGAGCAAATGTGTAAAGTATATGGAGAATCAATATTGACTTTTCTGCATTGGTGTGAGTTTTTGCTATAATTGGCTCTGTAAGTTTCTTATGAATTGTAGAGTTTAAGGAACAATCTGCACCATATATATGATAGAATGCTACTGAATGCCGTACTAGATTGGTGCCTGCATCCATCTGTGTCGTGCACTAGGGGGCATTAAAATCACAAAGGATCTTCAGATACATATTTTTCAATTTGGGAATATTTTCAGCAGTTAGTTCTTGTCCTTGTTCTTCTTATACTAAGTGCACAGGTGTCTGTTGACAGCCTATATGTCTATTTAATTTGAAAAGAACTGTCTTTTCAGCCATACTCCTACAAAGAGGAAATTCGTCGGTCAACAGTGCCATATTCAAATGCAGAGGATAACGATCTACATAATCCCTCCAGTACTCCTTTCATGAATTTCCTTGCCCATCTGAGGAAGATGCGTCATTTATGGATGTTTATTATAATTTCTCATACTTACCCTGAGGATTATCATCTGTGATCCTCAGATTTGTGGAGTTCTGCTTTATTTAAAACGGCACCCAGAATGTGTGGGGAGTTACGGTAGTTATTTCAAAGGTTATCTTCTTGCTGAGATAAGAATGTACTGGCCTTCTATTGATTGTGGAATCATTGAGAATTATAAAAGGAACAAATTTTCCCTGTTTTGGTCCCATATGATGAAAATCATGTCCTGGTAAAACATAAACTTCTTCCATACTACTGAAGTATGAATAAGCAATATTTGAATGTTGATATGTTAAATTCATAGTAAAACTTTTATATTCAGATTATTTCAAAGTAGGTTTCCTATTCCTTAGACCTTTATTCTGATTTTGTATTGTTATTAAGTTTTTATTTTAAATTCTAGTTAGTTAACACACACAGTATAAAATTGTGTAATACTAGTTTCAGATGTACAATATAGTATTTCAGCACTTCCATACATCACCACTTGGTGCTCATCAAACTTTTATATATATTATACTAAAATCTAATGTCTTGATGAGGTTGAAATTTAGTTATGTGATAATTTTAAGAAGTTTTAGAACAGTTCAGATTTTCCATCATAAAGCAGATAGAATATGTACATATTATTTACTGATACATCTTTCTAGGTGTCCATTTACTTGTATCCTCTTCTTTTATAATATTAAGGTCTTCAAACTGAAATCAACACTTTTGAAATGTTTCCTAATTATGTATTAAACTAAGGATAAAGTTAATAACATGTGAGCCCTTTCTTTATGTGCAGACAATCAGGATGGCTGGGATGGCAAACAAGAAAGTGAGGAACGGCTTTTTGGGAGCCAGGAAATCATGACTGAGAAAGATATGGAATTATTTCGTGATATCCAAGAACAAGCACTGCAGGTAAAGTTGGATATGCAGAGTGGACAATTAAATACTTTGGTCGTGAATGAGAAACAGGATTAATTGTATTGGGATAGAGCAGTAAGTAACAGCAATTTATTCATCCATCTGATCTGCAGACAGATGTGGTTTGTGCATATATGTAGTTCTGCTTGTTAAGGTATTCCTTTTAAACATTGTGACTTCTTTGATTTTGCAGATAAACAGGTTGCTTCTGACTACCAGTATTAAATGAGTTTGGTGTATTTATTTTCTGTCTTATGTATGAAGAAGAGTTTGGGATTTGACCAACAAACAAAAACCAAGCTCCTTTCAAGTGATAAAACACCCATTTTCATTACTTCAGTAAATATTTATTAACTGCTTTTGCCTTGATCCTTTGGGACATGAAGCAAAATATAAATGTATAGACAAAGAACCTGATTAGGCTTCAGATGCTGAAGAAGCCAATGTGAATGACAAGATTCCTTCTCTCAAGTATAGTCCTGGAGAGACTAAATGAATAATTTCATTCATGTAAAAAGTTTAATTATAGGGTACATGGTGTTTTGGAAGAATAGGGAGCAAGCATTTGTCTAAGCCTGGGGAGGTCAGAGGATTCGTTGATGGGAAATACTATTTGAGCTGGTCTTACAAAGAATATGTAGGAATTGATCCAGATGACAAGGAATGGGGTCCTATATAATCAGAAGGACCAAAAATGCAAAGACTTGAAAATGGGGGAAAACAAAGCATGTTTTCACTAACTTGTGGGAATAAATTTCCACATAGGATAAAGAACACTGGGTGTAGATAATGACAAGAGATGAGATTGGAAAAGCACAGGGCTAGATCATAAAGGCTCTTCTATATTAAGTTCATTTATCTTGTGTTTTTTCTTGCTTTGCCACCAACTCACTATGTTAGCCAAGTTGAGTTCTTGTCTTGAAAGTAAGAGTTTATAGTTTTATAAGCATGACACTGGGGATTCCTGTTGTGCAGGTGAAATTCTTGGGATTAAGAAACCTATTTGTGCATAGATTGTTTATGTAGATCATTCTGTATTTTTTAAATATAACAATATGAATAGTCAGCAAACATTTACTGAGCATTCTACCATCTTATGATTTCACAGAGTGTTAACTTTGAGTCAGATAGATCTTCATTCAATTTGTAGTTTGTCATTTACTAACTTCTACTTTGGGAAGGTTGTTTAACCTCTGAAAGCACATTTCTTTTCCTACCAATAAGTAAAACAAAGTGCTATAGGTACTATAGTAGAAATTCACATGGAGTTCAGTGGGAATTCAAAGAAGGAATTAGTAGTTCCTTTGAAGAACTTTTTTTACTGATTAAGTTGCAGACATAATGCTAATGTCCTTTTACTCTTACTTATTTGTGTGTATTTCCTAAAAACAAGGACGTGCTTGTACATGACCACAGTACGATCATCAAATCAGGAATTTAACACAGATAAAGTATATTATCCAACCTGGAGGTTTTATTCAAATTTTAGCAGTTATACCACTAATGTTCTTTTATAGCAAAAGGGGGAAAAGAAAACAACTTGCCCTGGTTCGTTTTATCTAGTCTAGGATCATGTGTTTCACTTAGTTGTCATGTCTCCTTAGTCTCCTTTAACTTGGAACAGCTCTTCAGTCTTTATCTTTCATGATCTGGACAGTTTTGAAGTGCGCAAATCATGTATTTTGTAGACTGTCCATTAGTTTGTGCTTGTTTTATGATTCATCATGATTAGATTCAGGTGATCTACTTTTGCCAGAAATACTATAGAGATGATGTGTCCTCCTCTCTGCATGATATCAGGAGGTATGTAGTATTAATTTGTCCTATTACGAATGATGCTAACTCTGATCACTTGGTTAAGGTGGTATTATGCCATGTTGCTTCCCTGTAAAATTATTTTCCTTCTATAAATATCTTGCAATACACTTTGAAACCACGTAAATGTACCCTATTTCTTATCAAACTTTTATCCACTAGATTTAGCATCCAGTGGTGATTTTTGCCTGAAACTGTTGCTTTGTTGGTTATTAAACAGATGATATTCTAATTTCATCATTCCTTTTATGTCTGTTAATTGGCATTCTAGTGTAAGGAAGGTCCTTTTTTCTTTCCATTTATTCATTTCATTTAGACTTGAAGATTCTTATGACTTATAATTTGTTGCTATCAATATTTGTTTTGATGCTTAAAATTGTTCCACATTTGGGTAGGGGAGCTTTTTCAAGCCTGCTCCTGTGTCCTTTTGACATGGCTCTGTCATTTTTTTTTTTACTTTGTCCAGTTTGTTCAACTCTTTTTTTTTTAATTGAGATAACTGATATATAACATTATACTAGTTTCAGATGTACAACATAATGATTTGATTTTTTTTTTTTTAATGTTTATTTTTGAGAGAGAGAGAGAATGTGTGTGCACAAGTGGGGCAGGGGCAGAGGGTGAGGAGGACAGAGGATCTGAAGCTGTCTCTGTGCTGACAGCAGAAAGCCCAATGCAGGGCTCGAACTCCCAAACCATGAGATCATGACCTGAGCTGAAGTTGGACACTTAACCAACTGAGCCACGCAGGTGCCCCAACATAATGATTTGTTGTTTATATATATAATCATTCTTACTTACCTTTGACCACAGCAATATGTTCCAGGGTCTTACTGTTCTGGCTGTCGATTTAGCCATTTCTCTAAGAATCCGTGGTTTCTTTTACTGGAGAATGTGAGTAAATGGCAGTTTTGCCCTTTCACTTGCTCAGGTCCAGTGAGATATTAGTCTTGATTTTTTTCTCTCTCTTTTTCTATCTCATACTCCATATTTAATTCATCAGGAAATCCTGATAGTTTCCACCTTCAAAATATATACAGCTTATGACTACTTCTTACCACTTCCACATCTACTACCTTAGTCAAAGCCACCATTCTCTCTTGATTGGGCTATTGTAATATCTCTATACTAATTTCCTTGCTTCTACTTTTGTCCCTCACCCCAGTCTGTAGTCCATATTCTTTATACAGGGCCGAGAGTAAATATTTTCAAACTTCAGTTGGATCATACCACTTCTCTGCACAGAAAATCTTTAATGTCTTTCAGTCTTGCTTAGAATTTTTAAAACCAAAGTCTTTATCCTTTTTTTTTTTTTTTTTTTTCCTTTTTCTTTAGACCCAGTATCATCTTGTGCCTGCCTGTTTCTTTAGCTACTCCCCTTGTTCTGGCCCTTGTTCACTCTACTCCAGCAACAGGCCTCCTGTTTCTTAGACACACCAAGCACTGTCCTGCCTGGGAGCCTTTTGTACTTACTGTTCCCTCTGCCTGGATTGCTGTTCCTCTAGTCTAGATGTCTAGTTGGCAGGGGTTGGAATAATAGGGTTGCAGAAAGAAAGATTGATAGAAAGAGTTAAAAGGGATGCTGAGGCCAAGTGGAGACAGTATAAATTTGTATCAACAGTAATCTAACTAACTGTGTGTTTCTTGCACATTTTATTAAACTTGTGATTGTCCATGTGTATATCGGCACCATGGAAATAAACAGCTAGATATTTAAATTCTAACTGGTCCTTATTTTCATTGGCAGTGCACTAAAATTCTTAGGATGGTGGTATTTGTCCGTGAGGTTCATTCATTTAGTATTCATGTGCCTGGCATGCTATGAGAGCTGTAGGGTGAACAAAAAGACATAGACTGTGCTTTCACAAAGCTTTCAGTTGCATAAGTAAGACAATAGACAATCATATAAATAAATCTGTAATTACAAACTGATAGCTAATAGGAAGAAAATAAAAATGCAGCAAGAGATTATAACAGGAGCTTCCTGATCTAGATTGCTGGATATTGGGATTCCTCTTTTAGGGAAGTAATAATTTACACAGAGACTGACACTTAAAAGATGAGTAGAAGGTCAGCAAGGCAAAGAGCTAGAAAGAAGAAATGTTCTGGACATAAGGGTACTGCTTGTGTAAATGTTCTGAGGTACCTAAGCACTTGGTAAGTTTGAGGAACTGTAAGAAGGCCAGTATAGCTTGAGTACGATGAATAAAAAAGCCCTATAAAATGAAGCTGGAGAGAGAGATTGAAGAGGTAAGTTAGGATTTGGGTTTTTATTGTAATTGTGGTAGGAAACCATTGAATGATTTCTAGCAAGGAAATAGCAGGATCATATTTACATTAAAATTTGTTTTTTCCTGGGGTGCCTGGGTGGCTCAGTCAGTTGAGCATCAGACTCTTGATTTCGGCTCAGGTTATCATCTCACGGTTTGTCAGTTTGAGCCCTGCATCCGTCTCTGTGCTGGCAGTATGGAACCTGCTTGGGATTCTCTCTCTCCCTCTTTCTCTGCCCTTACCCTGGTCGTGTTCTTGTTCTCTCTCTCTCTCTCTCTCTCTCTCTCTCTCTCTCTCTGTCTCTCAAAATAAATAAATAAATTTTTTTAAAAAATGTTTTTTCCTGGCCACTATATGAAGAATGGAGTGGAATTAGGCAAGAGAAGGCACAGAAATCAATTTAGAAATCAATTTATTGGCTTTTTCAATGGTTCAACTGAAAGAAGACAGTAGCTTAGACTAGAGAGATGGCAGTGGAAATGGGAGAGAAGTGGATGGATTTAGAATATATTCTGGAGATGGAATCAGTAGAGCTTGGTGATAGATTTGCTGTGTTGTTTGAGGGAGCAAGAGAACACTAGGGTTGACTCCCATGTTCTCTGACTTCATGGAATAGAGAAAGTGGGTTGAAACCAATTTTATTTTATATATTTTTTATTCTCATAGAGCTTACCATCTCATAGGAAATGTGCCCAAAAAAGCAAATCCAGTATTTGCTTTTGAGGGATTTTATTGAGTAATTAGGTTTTGTGTGGTGCGTTACCTAAGTCAGTCAAGAATTATTGAAATGTTTATAAAAAGGGGGCCCTGTTAATTGGTTTTGATTGTTTTTTGTTTTGTTTTGTTTTAGTTTCAGGAGAAGTAAGAATATCATTTACCTGGTACTGTGTTTCATTAGCTATACAATGAATATGTTCATAAAAGGAAAAAAAAAGAGCCACCTCTGAAAATAAAAGCATGAAAAATTAGCAGTATAAGCTTTTGTTATGGAATTTTTTTTACAGTAATCTTATGGACTTAGAGTAAATGGTTTTTTTAAGAGTTCCACCGCCAAAAAGAAGCATTTGTATTTGGCTCATCTCATTGGAGCATAGCAACCTTTCTGAAATACATACAATGATTTTTACGTGTCACCAAAGAACATGTTATATTTCCATGTTAATTTTAATGCTAATTTTGAAGAATTTGTGTGTGTGTGTGTGGTTGTAGAAAGTTAACAGAGCAATTTTGAAATCTATGTGGGCTATTAAAATATTTTTTTTCTTTGCATAAAGAATTGAACATTTATTAGAAATGGAATAAACTAGGTTCACCAAATCTCCTAACCTCATAAGGATTGTTATTACCGTTTTACATATGAGGAAACCAAGACTTTTAGTTGAGTGACTTTCCTGAAGTTATGTAACTAGTAATGGCAGAAGTGGAATTTGAACCCAGGCCTGTATGGCTTCATATTTTATGCCCTTAATCATAATAATATCCATATTACCCTGTTAAAAAATGTTATGGAGGCATCAAAATCATAAGGCATGTGCATTTATGCAAGTAGGGCAAAGTACATAGGAAGACAAATAGCAAACAGTGACATAAGATTACCAGTTCATGTAAGTCATTGCTGTATTAAATGATACAGATTGTTCCATGTGGCAACAGTATATACTAAGATGAGTAAGAGCTGGTGTGATCTGAGATGATTACAGAAGAAACAGGCTTAAAGGATGATTCAGATTTAGGTAAATGGAGAGAATGAGGGCTTCCCAGGTAGAATAACCAGCATTAAGTTGAGCTTTGAGGAATTAATGACAACTGTAAATGCAAGAGACGTTGTGATTATTGGTCCCATGAAATCAGCAAATACTTGTGGGCCTAATATGTGCAACTCACATTGTGGAGTTGATGTAGAAAACACAATAGCTGCTCATAAAGGTGTCACAATACAGGCAGTCCTTGCTTTGCACGTCACTGTGTTAATGGAAACATGTGCCTATTAGAATCGTGTCCATTCTTTTTTTTTAAATTTTTTTTTTCAACTTTTTAAAATTTATTTTTGGGACAGAGAGAGAAAAAGAGCATGAACGGGGGAGGGGCAGAGAGAGAGGGAGACACAGAATCGGAAACAGGCTCCATGCTCCGAGCCATCAGCCCAGAGCCTGACGCGGGGCTCGAACTCACGGACCGCGAGATCGTGACCTGGCTAAAGTCAGACGCTTAACCGACTGCGCCACCCAGGCACCCCTAATCGTGTCTATTCTGTATACATTGCTGTGGTGACTGATATTTGATCTCAGTTTAGGTATTCTTATGTTTCAGTTAACATGGCACCATGTAAAGTAAGAACTGCTTGTGGTTTAGTTTAATACGTAAAACAGTGAACTTTTGTTGGGCATTGGTAAGAAATATATTGAATTAGTAGTATAGGGCTGAAATTTGGAGGGCTTTAAAAGCTAGAAAGAGGACATTTGTCTTGGCATGCCAGGATTTTAAGGTAACCCCATGACTGCTTTTTTGTTGTTGAAATGATTTCTCTTTGGTACGGGTGAAATTAGAGATGAGGAGTGGGAGATTGTTTTAGTGTCTTAAGCCATTTGTTAAGTTACATATTAAAGGCTAGTTAATTGTATTTTGAGTTCATTCATTTGACAGTTTAGCACGGTTTTATTGAGTATTTATTAAGATCCTGGTTAAGAGCCTAGGTATTAGAGATAGCCTGAACAGATCCAAATCCTACCTCTACTAAGTGACCTTGGTCAAACAAGTTACTTAATAGGTTTGTTGAAAGGATTAATTGAGTTGATATTTGCAAAGTGCTTAGCATGCCATTCACGTAGTGAGCACTAAATAAATGTGAGCTTCTGCTAGTTATCTTAGTGGTAAGTGCTAGAAATACTTAGATAAATAGGAAATGTGTCCCTGTTCTCCAGTTGAAGAGTCATTTATAAATAAATAAAGCCATGTGGTTAGTAATAGTATCCTTTTACTGTGTGTCAGGTACTACATTCAACGTCATATATAAATTTTGTCATTTAGTTCAACCTTGTTACTTGTTCCTGTTTTACAGATGAAGGAACTGAAGCTTTAGAAGGATTGTCTTACCTAGAATTATATAGTTGTTGGTATCAGAGTCAATATTTGAACCCACAGTCTGACTTCTGATCCATAACTCTTAATTTCTAGTTCATGGTCTGCTACCATAGAGATAGGCATAAGATGAAATGAGAATGAACAGGAAGGCATCTGTCTAGGGATGTTAGGGCAGCCTTCATAGAAGAGGTGCTATTTGAGCAGGCTGTTGAGGGAATGAGTAAGAATTTACTATTGGGCAAAAGGAGGAAAGCATTTCAAAAAGAACAATTTGAGTGTGAGAAAGCATATTGAACCCTTGGAGCTGCATGTAGCTTGTTTGGCTGAAGTTCAAGTAAGAGATGAGATTGAAATGGTAAGGACAGACCAGATCACAAAGTTCCCATGGTCCTTGTGAAAAAGTTTGCACTTTCTTTTTTAGTTACAGTAGCTCTTTAAAGTAGCTAAATAGCTCTTGAGTTGAAGACTTTTTAAAAAGAGTGACATGATTGTATTTGCTTTTAGAAACTCAACTTTAGTGATTCGGTAAGCATTGGATTGACGAAGACCTGGACAAGGACATCTACCAGTCTGATGATTACAGTAGTCAGAACGAGAAGTGACTAGGACTGAATGAAGGTGGAGGAGATACAGTAGCAGAGATTTTGAGAAAGATTTAGGATAGAATGGGAGAAATATGGTGTTGGGAGTTGGGGTTGAAGGAGAGGGCAGAACCAAGTAAGCCATTGTAAGGACTATTGCTTTTATTTTGAGTTAGGTAGGAACTCTTGGAGGACTTTGAGTAGAAGAGTGACATAGGTTTTAAAGGATTACTCTGGCTTCTGTGTAGAATGAGGGGAAAATACAGACTGTGAGAACTTAGGAGGCTATTAGAATTATCCAAGTAAGAGATACAGTGGTTTGTATCATAGTGGTAGTGGTAGAATTGGAATTCTGATTATGTTTTGAAGGTGGTAGACCATTAGATATGCTGATGGATTGGATGGTTATGAAAACCAGGAATCAAGGATGATGTTAGAGCACAGTTGGAGGAAGGAGTTGCTGTTTGCTGAAATGTAGAAGAATACCGGAGGAACAGGTTTGAGGGGAAAAAAAGATCAGGAGTTTGATTTTGAGCGCATTAAACTTGAGCTCATTCAGGAGAGGAGATATCAAGTCGACAGTGGGATAGTATATGTCTGGAACTCAAAGTGCAGGTCTGGACTGAAAATTTAAATCCAGGACTTGTTAGCAAGTTGGTGGTACTTAAAGAAATGAAGCTAGATGAGGTCACCAAAGAAAAGGAGAGACCTTTGAGAAGTCCCTTTTTAGAGATTGGAGAAACTGTGACTGGCTAGGGAAGGAGGAAAAAACTTGGAGATATTGGTTCCTTACAAGCCAATTGAAACAAAATGTTTCAAGAAGGAAGGAATGGAAAATTATGCGGATAGGTCTGAGGACTGAAAATTGACCATCAGATTTAGTAACATGGAGGTAATCTTGAGAAAGTTTCCATAGTGAGGGAAGGGGAAGATGAAAATATAATTGGAACTGGTTTGAGAAAGAAAAGAGAAATTGGTTATAGAAGTAATATGGGGCTACTATTTTGAGGTGGTTTGCAATGGAGGGGAACAGAGGAGAATATTTGGGTGAAGATGTGAGGGCAAAAGAAGGTATCCATTTTTTTTTTTTTTAATATGGGAGAAATAGCAGTAGTTTTTATGCTGATAGGAATGATCTAGTGGATAGACATCTGATGATGCAAAAGAGGGAAGGGAAGATTATTGGAATGTAAGAGAGGATGTCATCTAATGCACAGGTGAAAGCGTTGGCTTTAGATGGGAGCATAGACCATCTAGACATAATATTAAGGAAAGGTAGGCTATGTGGGCACTGAGGGTAGACATACAGATGTGGCCTTGGAAAGCTTTGCAAGTTCTCTTTTGATTGCTTCTTAGTTTTCTAGTGTAGTAGAAAGCAAAGGCATTGATTGACAGTGAAAATGGGGTAAGAGGTGTGTTGGAGGCTTAAAGAGATAGGAGAAAGTATAAAAGAATTTTTTAGGAGAATTGAGAGAGTGAATGGAGTTAGAGAACCATCAAGGCCCCGTTTGAGGTCAGTAGTTAAGAATTACAAATTACAAGTTAAGGGGCACCTGGGTGGCTCGGTCAGTTAAGCAACCGACTTCGGCTCGGGTCGTGATCTCCCAGTTTGTGAGTTTGAGCCCTGAGTCAGGCTCTGTGCTGACAGCTCAGAGCCTGGAGCCTGCTTGGGATTCTTGTGTCTCCCTCTCTCTCTCAGCTCCTCCTCCACTCGTGCTCTCTCTCTTTCAAAAATAAACATTAAAAAAATTAAAAAAAAAAAGAATTACAAATTCAGGGGTGCCTGGGTGGCTCAGTTGGTTAGGCGTCCAGCTTAGGCCCACATCATGATCTTGTGGTCCGTGGGTTCGAGCCCCGCATCAGGTTCTATGCTGACAGCTCAGAGCCTGGAGCCTGCTTCCTGTTCTTTGTCTTCCTCTCTCTCTCTGCCACTTCCCCGCTCGCAGATTCTGTCTCTCTTTCTCTTTCGTAAGTAAATAAACATTAAAAAATTTTTTTGTTTAAATTACAACTTGAGTCTAGTCAGCATGGGTTCTGTGTTTTTCTCTGACCATATCCAGATGTTGGATTATGTGGAGAACTGAATTTAACGAGAGTTGAGATTTTGTTGTTGAATTGGGAGAATATCAGGGAAGTTAAGGATATATGTAGGCAAAGATGAAGTATAGTAAAAGACCTTGGAATTTAAGCTGGATAAAGAGAAGGAGGGCATATGGAGAGTGAAAAACTGGTAGATCATTGGATTATAGGTCCTGTGGAAAGAAAGGGTAAGAGGGTTAAAGACAAAATCCTAGATTTTAATCAGTATTTAATGGTAAAGCAAAGGAGATGTCTGAGTGTAGACGAACAAAAGAGACATAGGAGAAGAAAGAGACAGAAGTAGCCTGGAATCACATCTACAATTCTGAGATCTGGAATCCTGAAAACTTAACAAAAAATTGCTGTGGCAATACATTGTTGTACAACCATCACCATCATCAGTCTCCAGAATTTGTCTTCCCAGACTGAAACTCTGTACCCAATATACCATAATTTCCCATTCCTCCTTTGCCCATCCTCTGGCAATCACTATTCTACTTTGTGATTTTGAATTTACTGTAGGTAGGTCTCAGTGGAATCATAAAATATTTGTCCCTTTCTGGCTTATTTTACTTCGCATAACTTCTGTAAGGTTCATCCATGTTGTAGCATGTGTCAAAATTCCCTTACCAGAATTTATATATATATATCACTTGATATATGTATATACCATGAACGTTTATGCATTCATCTGATGGACACTTGAATTCCTTTTACCTTTTGGCTGTTGTGAATAATGCTGCTGTGAACATGGGTGGACAAATACCTGTTGAGTCTCTGCTTTCAATTCTTTTATATATTGCTGGTTCACACAAAAATTCTGTTTAATTTTTTTTGAGGAACTGCCATACTGTTTTCCACAGTGCCTGCATCATTTTACATTTCCACCAGCACTGCTCAAGAGTTCTAGTTTTTCCACACCCTCTCCAACATTTGTTATTTTGTTTTTGTTTTGTTTTTTTGATAATATCCATTGTAGTAGGTGTGAAGTGGTATATCTCAAATGCATTTGCATTTCTCTAATGATAGTGATTTTGAGCATCTTTTCATGTGCTTACTGGCCATCTGTATACCTTCTTTGGAGAATGGAAAAAATTATAATTCATTTTGCAGTAAGATCTCATTTACCTAAACAGAACTGTTGGCAAAACGTGGTGTTAACTGACATGAAACTATACATATTCTTTACTTACCCCATTTAATGTGAATATTTCCTATGCTTTGCTAAAGAAATACTAGTTTGGGGGCGCCTGGGTGGCTCCGTTGGTTAAGCGTCCGACTTCGGCTCAGGTCATGATCTCACGGTCCGTGAGTTCGAGCCCCGCGTCGGGCTCTGTGCTGACAGCTCAGAGCCTGGAGCCTGTTTCAGATTCTGTGTCTCCCTCTCTCTCTCTGCCCCTCCCCTGTTCATGCTCTGTCTCTCTCTGTCTCAAAAATAAACAAACATTAAAAAAAAACTAAAAAAAAAAAAAAAAAAAAAAAAAAAAAAAAAAAAAAAGAAATACTAGTTTGTCTGATTATGGAGTGTTGCCCCAAATCCTACTGGGATTTCAGATACATATGTAATACTTCTCTAACATTAGAAAAATTCAAGATTCCAAAGCACATTCTGTGCCAAGGGTTTTGGATAAGAGTCTGTGAACTTGTAGCTTCACTTCTTTGGAAAACTAAGTTCCCGTTCTAAAAACCGTACACAGAACTTTTGGAATTCAGAACATTAATTAATTGAGGGCAGTGCATCCTTTGTATCTCACCCCTCCCATTTTGTTCTTTTCTGTCTTTATTCTTCACTGTTGATGCTGCTTTCCTGAAGTTTTTTGCCTCTTAACTTCTCTGAGTCTTTTTCCCCATCTATGAAGTGGACATATTGTTTTCGACTTTGAGGAACAGATTGTGGGGATTAAATGAGATAAACAATATAAGGCATAGAGTCTGGCATAGTATCTGCTCCACAAATGCCGATTCTCTTTATTCTCTTTTTTCATGCTGTCTCCATTTGGGAGCGTGTGAACTCATCCTTACATATCTCTTTCATCATGCAACTTCTGATCCCTAATGAACAGAATTATTTTTTATTACAGTGTTTCTATAGGAAAATGTTCAGATACTAGAAGACATCTCTTTTCTCTACACTTCACATTCTGATACTAATAATAAGGGTATAGTCTTACCCTCTATTCCCACTTCAAAATGCCATTTTCCCGTGAGGAATGGAAAGGGTAGGCCAAGGGGGAGCTATCTAATGGAAGGCAAGAGGAAGGGAGCAGAACTGTGTCTAGATCAGTTGTAGATCAGTTGTAATCTTCATGTTTGTACCAATCTGGACTTGGAGGGGACTCTGGAAGAGTTGCTTCTATACATTGGAAATTGGAATTAGATCAGCCATTTAGTGGAGGTGGAGTTTTTGCAGAACAGCAACTTTTCTTATAAACTCCTACTAATAAAAGTTTTATTATCTAGAATAGGCATATGTAAAGTTATCTTTTGGTTTAACCCAATTATTAGTGCATTCAGTGCCCCCCGCCCCTTGCTTTCTTATATTGAAAGCTCCATTCTGGCCAGGAATGTATGTCATCCTTTCAAGATGTTGGCATATTCAAATGAAAAGGAGGCACAGAGTGTGGCAGAATTCTAGTTAAAAGTTTTAAATATTATTTTTGTGCTCTACTGCTTTGGAAACCTTCATGTTTAATGAGAGAGTATTTGGCTGAAATTTAAAAATAAAATGACCTAGGAGAAGTGATGTTGTAATTTAGATCGGGCAGTCTGATTTTGGCAAGGACTGGGTTAACGAGTGGTTTGGATGCACCTGTTGCTTCCTCACCTCAGAGAGCCTTTGTTAACTTACCTTAGTGAATGGAAACACAGCAACACACTGGCTCTTGAGGCTTTCACAAGGGAGTTGGAGATGGTGGTGGAGGACAGAGGTGGATGAGCGCATGTGCCAGACATTTCGCAGTGCAGAAAGGTGAGGATAGGTAAAGGCAGTGGGGGAAATCTGCTGTGAATCTAGTTCTTCACAGACTGTCTTAGTTGCGGTGATGTGCAAACAGTTATACTGGAACTGGATATCCACTTTCACATCGGGCATCCGCCTGGAGGAGCGACGGGCAGCTGATGGGAAAGCCCTCAAAGAACAGGCAGTGCTGTGGCAGGTGCATCTTCTTCAACTTTTGTGCTTTCTATTTGATCAGGAAGTTAGATTTGTTTTCTGATACTTGGTCATTCTGATATGTTCTGTCCTATTGTTCTTATTGTTTTGAGCCTTGAAGATAGGTTAAAAGTTGCTACTTTATGAATTATAATACTTGATTCTGGAATGTAGTTTAAAGAACAGTGTTTTTAAAGGCTTTTTACAAAGTTCTATTTTGGTTTTGAGAAATGAAAAAAAATCTAATTTTAACCCTGTCTTGTATTTGGTTTTAATGGTTTTTGCATTGGGGAGAGTCCCAGTATTCCTTGGCATCATAACACAATTGATCCAACTAATAGATGTTTGTCTTTGTTTTGAGATGTCTGAGGAAGAGGTTGAGGTTTCTCACCTGGCTGTACTCCAGTATGAAACCGGAGATAAGTCCCTTGGCCTTTTTATAAAAGGGAATGGTTAGAAAGGCCAGGGAGAGTTCTCATGAGTTGTAGTGAAGAGGCTTCTTCCTTAAATGAATTTACATAAATAGAAAATACCTGGTCTCTTTAATTTTGTTAGAAAGTGTGAGGGGCACCTGGGTGGCGCAGTCGGTTAAGCGTCCGACTTCAGCCAGGTCACGATCTCGCGGTCCGTGAGTTCGAGCCCCGTGTCAGGCTCTGGGCTGATGGCTCGGAGCCTGGAGCCTGTTTCCGATTCTGTGTCTCCCTCTCTCTCTCCCCTCCCCCGTTCATGCTCTGTCTCTCTCTGTCCCAAAAATAAATTAAAAACGTTGAAAAAAAAAAAAAAAAAAGAAAGAAAGTGTGTGTGTGTGTGTCTGTCTGTCTATGGTCTCCAGTGAGACTCTTAGTATATTATCTCTGGTTTTTAAAGCATAAAATTGAAGGATAATATTGTTTATTCTTTTGATGAAGAGTTATTAATACTGAATTAGGCTAAATTCTAACTCTTTTTCTTAAGTCAGTGTTAATGTTAAATCTTAAAAATGAGTGTTTACAGAGTATTCATGATAAATGTACATATAGTGCATATATATTATATACCTAATACACTCACCTATGTGTATATATATATGAATCTATTCCTGTATTGGTTGTAGAGCAAATCAAATTGCTCTTGAATTTAAGGTTTTAAAACTTGATCTTTGTGCTTGTCAGTAATGTATTTAAATTGCTGGTGTGGACATCATAAAGGCTTTACAAATTACTCTTCTTGGGGCGCCTGGGTGGCGCAGTCGGTTAAGCGTCCGACTTCAGCCAGGTCACGATCTCGCGGTCCGTGAGTTCGAGCCCCGCGTCAGGCTCTGGGCTGATGGCTCAGAGCCTGGAGCCTGTTTCCGCTTCTGTGCCTCCCTCTCTCTCTGCCCCTCCCCCGTTCATGCTCTGTCTCTCTCTGTCCCAAAAATAAATTAAAAAAAAAAAAAAAAAAAAAAAAAAAAACAAAAAAAAAAAACGTTGGAAAAAAAAATAAAAAAACAAAAAAAAACAAAAAAAAACAAATTACTCTTCTTTTAGATAGTATAGTTCAGGTTATTGCAGGGATGGGGGGGCATCGAGATTGTTTTCATTATAAACAGAAGGCAGATAAAAGGGATAACAGTATGTGTATAACAGTATTTTTTCCCTTTGGTTTAAATCTATAAAGAGCTACTAATGAAGGGAATTTTAGTGTAAAATGAATGGACTCTTTTGATACTTGTTTTGTCATATTCTTCTAATACTATCTACTTTCCCAAACCAGAAAGTCATTCTTTTCTCTGTGTGCATACATGTTTAGTAGGTCGTTTCTGTTGTCAGGTGAGGGAGGCACTGTATGTATGACGTGGGCGAGTGTACAGAGCTCCCTCTTCCTCCTTGTTAAAAATTATGCTCTATCTTCTATCCCCAAATGCCAGCAGTTTCTCTTTAATAACTCAGTCATTAAGGGAGTAAATTTAAATGCGGAAAATATTAGCAGTATTATTAAATATGGAATATGCAATGAGACCAACTGCATTTGGTTCTAAAAGATTTATTAGCATTTTTGTTCTTCATTAAAGTACCCTGTTTACAAAGAATAAGACAGCTTATTTCAAAACTTGTTAGCTTATTTCTGGCTTTTTTTGTTCTTCTGTGGAATCCTAAGAAGATGTTTAGTTTCAATTTTTTTTTTTTTATATCTATCTCAGTGTATTTAATTTAGCTAACTTTTGTGATGTATTTTTTGACTGCACAGAAAGTTGGAGTGACTGGTCCCCCTGATCCACAAGTTCGCTGTCCCTCTGTCATTGAGTTTGGGAAGTATGAAATTCACACCTGGTACTCCTCCCCATATCCTCAAGAATACTCAAGGTATGTTTTGAGAGACCCTTTACTTTTGTTTTTAGATTCATAGAACTCCCAACACTAGATCTTGAGGACATTTTAGTCTGGCTCATCTTTACATATTTGAGGGAACTGGTGGCTTTTAAATGTCCATAGTAACAGGATATTTTGGCAGCCACTTAAACCCAGTTGGCTTTAGATTTTCTTTTTTCTTTTCTGTAACCTGTCCAAAGCTTTTATTTAAAGTTGGAAACCTGACGCATGGTCACAATGACAAGGGGAACATTTTTTCTTTAAGAGAAATTTGCCTTCATACTTCACACTAAGAATTGGAGAGAGATTCTTACAAGTTTCACTGCATAGCCATTTATCTAAATTTTTATGATTTAACAAATCTAGTGAATGGTTTGTTTTCCCGGAAATACTTGGATAAATGGTATACAGTTATGTTACATGTAAATAGCTTGGGTTTCTTGACATTAAAAAGTCATCAGTCACCAGCTTTTTGGGATGAGGCAGCATGTTTAGTGAAGCCAAATTGGTTTCATGACTGAGTTCTGACATTCATAAGCTGTATAACCTTAGAAGTTACCCAACTAGTCTGTACCTCAGTTTCCTCATCTGCAGAATGGGGATAAAAATAGTATTTACCTCATAGGGTTTATTTTGAGCACTGAGTTAAAACATGTAAATCGCTTAGAAAATGATTAAGTGCTCAAAAATGTCAGATATTTTTTTTTTCCTTTAGGGTTGAAATTAAAAGAGTTGGAAAGTAAGATTTGGTCAAAAAATTAAACTTTGACATGTGACAGTTACATTAATGTTCTCTTTAATCTGTAAACTACTTATATCTCAAGTTTCTCATTTAGCAGAGTGTTGTGAGGAATAATAAGTGCTCTGTGAGTTAAACATATGTTCAGAGTACTCTCGTTATTCGGCTTTTTACCTGTCTGGTAACATTGCTAGTCTAAGACATTAGCAAAAATAATTATAACGACATTAATTTATTTAGTACTTTACAGTATACAGAGATCTTTAACATGGGTTATTACCAGAAGCTGGGAATAAGCCAGTATATTTGTTAAAAAACTAAAACTCAGTATTGTTTTTACTTTTTCTGTCCGTGTAATTTGATAGTTGGTTTCCAAACCTAAGCAGAAGTAGAAAAAAAATGAGTGAGAATGTTGCTATAGACATAGACCTCAGTGACAAAAAAAAAAAAAAAGAGAAGAGAAAGCAAAACTTCAGGAAACTAACACACAAGTTTATAAAACAGCAACTGAGAGCCAATTATCGTAAGGTCAGTTAACCCCGAACACTATGTTAGATCTTTAAGGCAGCATTCTATTTATATCCTGGGATAACAACAATTAATATGAGTTTGTTAAAAGAACATTAAATTATATTTATTGGTGATTATGTATTTATATTTATATATGTTAAAAGAGGGCAGGAAATTCCTCAACTACCTACAGAGCTCAGGTACTCAAGGCAGTTCCTCAGGAGTTCTGGATAGCCAGAGAATTACAGGATCAATAAGAAATATGCTGAAGAATTAATTTCTTCATCAGGTTTAAAGTAAATTATTATTATAATTTATTTAGTGAGCTCTTTGCAAGCTATTCAAATCAAAAAAGCATGCTCAACTTAGGCAACAAAGTTTGTTCAACATGTGCATATATCAACTGTTGCACGGATTGTGGTATAGATAGACTGAAAAAACCGTTGGCACCTTGACTCTTGTACTCAAGGGGAGGAGAGGAAATTGACTTAGAAATGGAACTAGAGGGCCAGCCTCAGCACGCACTTTTAAGAGAATAATGAGAATGTAACCGTGAAGTTGTTGTCTTCTGAGATATGAAAAGGTTTCATTAAAAATGTTGCTTTTTATTCTGATTAGATTGTCACTAGAACCTGATTTCTTAATAAGATTTGAGGGAATTGCTTATCAGCTTATTCTTAATAAGCATTGCAGGCAGAAAAATAAATAACCACTAAGTAGGAATCATAGCAGACGGCAGCAGTGTGATAAGAACTGTAAAATTTATCAACTTTCTTAAATAAAATTTTAGACATTTTCTGTACATTTCCTTATTCTTTGTGCCGTGTTCCAAGAAAATATTCTGTAGTTTAATAGGTTCTTTAGTAATTATGACTTTTTCTCTATTCATAATTATCTTAGTTACATTGAAAAAATTCATATATTGGGGTGCCTGGGTGGCTCAGTCAGTTAAGCGTCTGACTTCAGCTCAGGTCATGATCTCGTGGTTTGTGAGTTCGAACCCTGCGTCGGGCTCTGTGCTGACAGCTCAGAGCCTGGAGCCTGCTTCGGATTCTGTGTCTCCCTCTCTTTCTGTCCCTCCCCTGCTCATGCTCTTTCTGTCTCAAAAATAAATAAAACATTTAAAAAAAAAAAAAAAAGAAAAAACCATATGTCTAATTTAAACGAGTTTAGGCTTGTTTTACTTCTGAGTTCTATTAAAATTGAGTTGGCTAAAATGTTTAGAACTCTTAACGTTTTCCAAATAATAAACTTATATCCTTACTTTGTTAATGACTATTTACTATTCTTTGCCAAATTCGAAGTTATTTTTTTGTTGTTACAGGTTTTAAGGACTTTTTAAAAAATTCAAAATCCCAAAGCATGCAAAAACAGAACAGTTGGGGCAAATGAAAAAGAAAAGATCTCAGTGTACTTGTGTGGGTCAGTCGGTTAAGCGTCTGACTCTTGGTTTCAGCTCAGGTCATGCTTTCACAGTTTGTGGGTTTGAGCCCCACGTCGGGCTCTGCGCTGATGGTGTGGAACCTGCTTGGGGTTCTCTCTCTCTCTCTCGCTCTCTCTCTTTCTCTCCCAAAATAAGTAAATAAACTTAAAAAAAAAGAATCCCAAAAGGATATTCTTTTGGGAAGTGGGATTATGCGTTATTTCCCATAATATCCAGATATTTGTGTGTGCATTGTATATGAAGTAATCTTGCATCCCTGACTTAAAAAAAAGCTAAACAAAACAAAATCAACAACAGTGAAGCAGTAATGCTACTTTATGTGGAGCAGTATGATTAAGTCTTAGACATTGAATAGTATAAACCAGAGTTTTAACCCTAAGTTTCTCCAACAGGGCTGTGTGATGCTCATACATGGCAGACAGGTTCATAGAGAGCCCCACTCTGCCAATAAAACATGACATGGATGGGCTGAAGGCAAGAGTAACTGTGATCATGGGATATCCTCTACTCCCGAGTTGTTTAGAACTTAACTTTATAATAACGTTTTTACAGTAAGATCATTAAAATCCTAAAGGATGGGTTCTATATAACTGAGTAGCTTAGGAAGTTTCCTCTCCCTTTTGATCCTGTTCCTGACTTGATTTGATGCATAGATTATGTACAGCCTCAGTTACTAAAGACCAACATCCTTAAGGTCTTTGGATGACTGTTAAATGATGAAGTAAAATGAATGAAAGGAGAATAAAATTATTCATAGTCTTAATCATAAATTAATAGTATCTTTAGTTATCATCATTGAGCGTGGTACTGGACTAAATATCTCTGGAATAATTCTGTATAGAGGTGGATATTACTCTCTTCATTTTCCAGACCAGGGCCCAGTAAACATACTCAAGACCATGCAGTTTCCAAGTAGCAGGACCAGGATTTAATCTCACTTTTCTCTTACCACATAGCCATAGCTTTTAAGCACTGAGCTTGCCCTGCTCCATATAGCATCTGTGTGTCTATCTTGATCTCACATAGCTTGTACCATAATCTTTTATTTAAGTAATATTTGATAGAATTTTTATTAAAATTTTACTACAGGTGGACCTCTTATAAAGGTCACACAAATTGCTACTATCGTGGGCAATGTTCAGAAGCTAAGAAGATACTGTAGGAATTCCTGGGAAGAGTATTTGTATCATCTTAGAAGTAAGGGAAGCAATGCTTCTAAAGCACACATAGCTGCAGCCTAGTCCTGACTCACAGGTGAGGGTGTCAGCAGAGTGGCTGATTTAGAATAAACTTTAGGTATGGAGGCTACATCCCATGATGCAGTTGATCTAGGCAACCATACACCTATTTGATAGTCAAGGACTAGGGCTGTCAGGAAGACAGTGACAAAAAGCGGCAGCCATCTTTAGGGCTAAGAGTATTCATACTCTATGACTATACTTCATTTGATGTGATCTCATGTTCTTCCTATATGATATATTTTTTCAACAAGGAAACTTCAGCCATTTGTACTGTTAAAACTCCTGGAAAAACAAAATGTTTTATTATCAGATGATTCCCTTTAGACTAATAGTGTCATTCCAGTGGGCTTGGTTATAATAAAGTAAGAGGCTTTTAAAATGTTTTCAGCAAGAGCTGAATTGGAGTAAAGTAGATTATGATATTTGCTTTTACTTTGTTATTTTTCAAATACTAAGATTTGCTAAAGTTTTTTTTTTTTTTTAATCAAGAAAATGTCATACATCTTGCTATTCCAAGGAAATAGCATGAACTTAAAATTCACCAGATAAGACTTGGCAGTAATTTTCTTATAGGTTTCATTGCTTCCTGTGTTTTCTTGAACAACTTGCTTACTACAAGAACTTTAAAAATTAGACCTTCTTTCATAGGCCTTAGGAAATAAGCTGTACTTTATTTTCATGTCTTTGTACCAAGACGTAAAAGTTAAATTGGATGCTTTTAAAGTTGGCATTTATCTTTAGCATAATCTAGAAATTTTAGTTGTCTGTCACTCCTCTCTCCCTTCCTTTTTTCCCAGGATTTTATCTGTGTTTCTCAGATTCACATTGTAGGGAATATTTAGTTGTAATATTTAGCTCTCAAAGTGAAACTGTGTTCATGGATTCTTCTATGTCTTCATGTTGCAGCAAGTTAAAATTGCTCATTGAGAATTTAGCACAGGTAAATAAAGGTAAGCAGTAGAGTAGTTGGAGGGAGGAGGATGCCTTTAATTACATAGGGAGAATTACTTTCCACCTTCCTTTTTAAGAAGAAATTATTCAAAATCCACATATTCAGTAAAACAATCTGGCAGTTGTGGGTCAGCTCTGAGACTCAGGATATCTAGTGCCCACATTAATGATGAAGTTTATAATTGTGGCCATTTCCTTTTGTGATTTTTTTTTTTTTTTTTTTTTAGTTCTGGTTGGTAAGGAAGGAAAAAGCTCAGGGCGCCGGGGTTCCTCAGTCCGTTAAGCAACAACTCTTGATGATCTCATGGTCATGATCTCATGGTTTGTGAGATCGAGTCCTGCATTGGGCTCTGTGCTGACAACATGAAGCCTGCTTGGGATTCTATCACTCCCTCTCTCTCTGCCTTTCCCTTCTCTTGCTCTTTCTCTCAAAATAAACGTTAAAAAAAGGGGGGAGGGGGAAGCCATCTATCTCACTGCCCTTCCTTCTCTGAGTAGTGGAATTTGAAGCAACATGCAAAGGAAATAAGCACAGTTGCCTAGGAAACCTTTCTTTTTCATGCCCTTGGTTCCTGTTTCTTGACTTCAGTTTATGATGTCATTTATTATTTGTTTTACTCAGTACCTTATTTTGGAATGACTTTTGTATTAATGATATAATTTCGAGTTGTATTGGTCTAATATGAGAGATGTTGAAAAACAGTATTAGATATTGTAGACACTTTGAAATATTATACTGAAATAGTTCCCTCAAAGCTTTTAGTGCACTGACTGGCAGTTTTCACCCTTATTTGAGCATGAAACACTTATTACATACAGGACTAGTGTTTCCATAAATACACCTTGGCAAAGGCCTTGGTTGAATGTTAGATGTTTTCAGATAAAGTATAATTAAGTTTTAAAAGTGGCCTCCTGGGGCACCTGGGTGGCTCAGTCCATTAAGTGGCCAACTTCAGCTCAGGTCATGATGTCACAGTTAGTGGGTTCAAGCCCCTCATCGGGCTCTGTGCTGACAGTGCAGAGCCTGGAGCCTGCTTTAGATACTGTGTCTCCCTCTCCCCCTGCCCCTCCCTAACTCGTGCTCTCTCTGTCTCTCAAAAAATGAATGGAAAAAAAAGTCTGTCTCTCAAAAAAATGAATGAAAAAAAAAAAACGTTAAAAAATGTGGCTTCCAGAGTGGTACTTGAAAAAATAGTGTGGTCTTGACACTTTAACAAGTTAGACCTTTTGTGTGTTAATCTTTTCTTTAATTCCATTGTAATCTTTTTAAAGCATAGCTGTCCAAACTGATAGCAGCTAAATTAATGAGGTTTATTAAAATTTCCTTCAGCCTCAATACTTACTTATTTGAGAGACAAATTTATTTGGATTATATATTTTGTCATCATATCCAGTATTTTTGTGTATGTAGTTTTTAAAGATAGTATCAGATCTCCGATTACCAAGGCATGACCAGTTCTGGACACACACAGTTCAGGATGCAGGGAAGTCTCTGTGCTGAGGATAAATGAAGTGTGTATTTTATAATAGAAGAGCCATGTGGTCTTCTGGATTAGACTAAAACCAGGTATAAATTTTAATTAGGTTATATTCCTTCTTACGAACTAATCAGTCACTTTCTTGCCTAGCTCCTCATAAAAGGAACATTGTAAAGAAGAAGTCCTGTTAAATTATTGCTAAAATAGCAATACTGTTGTATAAATACAAATTAATACTAGAATATCTGAAAGATTAATTTGAACTTTTATTTCACTTGTTGAATAATAGACTTTTAAGTTACAGGATGTAATGTGATATTTAACCAGAGGAAAAGCCAGAATTTCAGGGGTTTCATAAGGAAGGAGGTAGTGCAGTATGTCCTAACTTGAAAAAACATATTCATTATTATAATTTTATACTTAAAAAGATAATATAAAATCTGCTTTTATAGTACCCACCCTATATCCATTTTACTCAGCACTCTGTCCCTAGTGCATTTAGCACAAGGCCTAACACACTATAGTATAGTTGACCCTTGAACAGCACTACAGTTAGGGGCCCCAACCTGTGCAGTCAGAAATTCATGTATAACCTTTGTCTCCCCAAAAACTTAACTAGTACTAATAGCTTCCTGTTGACCAGAAGCCTTACCAATAGTATAAACAGTCAATTGACACATAATTTGTATTAAATGCCCCATATATTATATTCTTACAATAAAAATAAAGTAAGCTAGACAGAAGAAAATGTTAAGAAAATCATAAAATACATTTACAGTACTGTACTGTATTTACCAAGAAAAATCCACTTATAAGTGGACCCATGCAGTTCAAACCCATGTTGTTCAGAGATCAGTGGTATTTAACAAATGTGTATTTTCTTGAAAAAAAAAAAAATCAAATAAAGAACCAAAGAAAATATATAGCTTGACAAAATCTTCTTATTGGTGTGTTTTGAAGGTAGATTTTATTTTCTACTTATTAGAGATTATCAAGGAGGGGAGAATATGAGATTTTCATTGTCTGCCAGGTGGGTAGCTTTTAAGAAGACTAGGAATTACTAGTCTGATAGGAAGAGCACTGAATCTCGGGTATCTTCTCACCCTTGCCCTCCTGCTATTAATTAGTTGGATGCTATTAACCAAATTAATTTTGTCTTTAGTTTGTTTTCTGTCTTTCATTTGGTTAATGGGGATGATAATACAGTCTCCACCTTTTTACTTGAATAGTAATGAGAGTCAAAAAAGAATAGCTGTGAAAGTTTACAGTCTTATAAAAAGTCCTGTCTTTCTTTGTTTAATTATTATTTACAGGCTGCCTAAATTATATCTTTGTGAATTCTGTCTAAAATACATGAAAAGTAGAACTATTCTCCAGCAGCACATGAAGAAATGTGGTTGGTTCCATCCTCCTGCCAATGAGATTTACAGAAAAAATAATATTTCTGTCTTTGAGGTAAAGTAGATGTTTTATAGTTGTCTTCCTATCATTTCAAATGCAGTACCACCTATACTGTATCTAATTGTAGTTGTCTTTTTTGCAATGTTATTTTACTGTTGTACTCACTCTTGAGTCTGATAATCCAGTTTATAGGAGAAGCAGAATTAGGCCAATCCAGATTGTACCGAGGTCACAATCTTGATCTCAGAATAAATTATTCTGTATTTCAGGATTCCATTTGATTATAAAATACCAAATGACTTTTTATGTTTAGATGTGATAAAATTGTGTCTTAGAATCTATGAAATAATGGTATTTAAATGAAAAAATTTCTGTTGCCCCACTTAAAGGAATATTTGGTAGAGATATTTAATAACTGTAGTAAGTTGTATTTTGTAAAGTTATAAAAATATATATTTCTTACTTCATCATGATGATATGACTTAGGCTATGTCCGTGATTTTGTGTTGTTGGTCATGGGGTTTTAGTTTCTAGATCCTCAGTTCATGGTTTTACTGCCAGGTATTAATTGAACACCTGCCATGTGCTCAGTTCTGTTAATTACTGTGATGATAGAATTTCAGATTGTGGGGATCACTCAGTCTCTAACTTTCTTGATTTTCCCTGCGCCTTCATTTTAGGTGAGAAGTAGTGGATCTCTTCACCCTCGGGGGGTGGGGTGGGGGGGGGGGGGAAGAAGGGTATGGTCTACAATACCCAAGAGCAAAGTGCTTCTCGCCTTAAGCATATATTGGTGTATATTGTAAAAGAAGTAATATGAAATTACTTAAATTGTTGAGGTTTCTATCCTGAAATATTGATGTCTTAGGGTTTAATGTGGGTATCTGTTGGCATTTGTGTAAAAGAGCAAGCTCTCGAAGCTCCAGCAACCCAGGGGTGTGTCAGGAGAAATACACAGTGGTGCTCCTGATCTTGGCCATCCTGATTCCAAGAAATCTCTCATTTGCCAGGTTGCTACCTAGGGAACCTGCTTGGTTGATGCCTCTGGCAATAGTTAATACTCCTGAAAATAGCTTTATTTCGGGGCAAATCTGATTGTGGCAGCCAGACTGCATTGCTTTTGGATGCTGGCATAGAGTGGACTATAGTTATACCTTGTTTTACTTAACAAATGTATTTTAGAAGAGGCTGCTTTTAGATCTTTTGTTGAATTACTTTAAAAAATGAATCAAATCAGCTTGCTGTCTGAAGGATTACTGCAACCAATCTTGTTATAAAAGCAAAAAGTGCTGTTTTTAAAAAGGGTCATCATCTCCTTGTCTAGCTATTCATACTTTGTTGAGATGCAGTATTTTATATATTTAGTTGTCTTACAACAGCAGGTATCGTAATTCTGCTGTTTCAGAGGATAGCTTCCAGGTTCTGATCACTGACAGCCCTCTTAGGCTGGACTGTGGATACTCACAGGTATTTGTAAGTGATGTGTATTATTGTTCTAGAACTAAAGAGCGACTTTACTGACCATTTTGTTCTATTATTTTCTAGGTTGATGGGAATGTGAGTACCATTTATTGTCAGAACCTGTGTCTCTTGGCAAAGTTGTTTCTTGACCACAAAACACTCTATTATGACGTGGAGCCATTTCTTTTTTATGTACTAACACAGAATGATGTCAAGGGCTGCCACCTTGTTGGCTACTTTTCTAAAGTAAGTATATCAGCTTAAAATATGTTTGAATTCACACGGAAATCTGAAGCAAACTTTGTCACTTCTCACTAGAACACTGCAAAGTGCATCACCTTCTGGGCACCATCTAGCTTTTGGAAAGGAAAATAGAAGGAATATTCAGAAACTTACCAAAGGCTAGAAGGTATCTAGTAACATTCAACAGACTGTAGTCTCCTAGGAACATGAGCTGCCGGTTATACTCAAGAGGAAGAGTTTTAAAATGACTTCTATTCCCATGGTAATAATAGATAGAACTTGTGAAATAAACACAGTCATTACCTCTTTGAGCTCTTTCTCAGTTTAAGTCTGCTCTTCCTACTTTAAATTTGAAGCACAGAAATAAGATTAAGCCCTTTTTATTAACGGATGTTTTCTTCCCTTCCTATAGTCTTTCATTCTTTTGGGGTGAACAAAAGTTTTTTTTTTGTAGTCAATGTAAAAGATGTACTTTTATTTAAGCTGGCCTATGGTAAAATTTAAGTATATGAAATGGCTAAGTGGAAAGTACCAGCTTTCTGTTGGCTATTTCAGAAGTTAAATATAATTTTATATATATTGCCTTATTTTTAAAAGTGTACACAACATTTTGGGGTTATTTTTGTAAAGTTAGGTACAACTAATGGGGAGATGGGACTGCCCTATGTAGCACCAGAGCAGGAAACAAAAGAATCCCTGAAATAGTTGATGAATTTTCCCATTTCTGGAGTGTCACATTGACTCATCATCTATAGCTTTGCAGGTTGATTGGGACTGAGATTCCTCTGTTCATATTAGGCAATGACATACTGTTTTTGAGTTGCAGATGGTGTTGGATGGCATAATTTTATTTTATATTTTTATTCTCCTGGGATGGTTGCTTTGTGGGTAGTGACAATGACTTAACGTTGTCCTGTCTCCTCCCACTGGGGTATTTTTTCCTTGATGCATATGCTATTCTCAGAGGACTAGGGCTGTGGTTTTGACTGTTAGTCTTTGTTTCTTAATAATTAGCATTACTATTCAGTCTTACTAGCGTGTTGTTTTAAAACTTTCTTTACCAGGAAAAGCACTGCCAGCAGAAGTACAACGTTTCCTGCATAATGATTCTTCCCCAGTACCAGCGTAAGGGCTATGGCAGGTTTCTCATCGATTTCAGTAAGGATTATAATAATACCATTTCTCATTATCTCTTTTTGTGGGCCTTCCGTATATATTTTTAAAGATTTGCAGGTGATTTATTGGTTGCTAGTATCTTCTGTTGTACTGCTGTATGGGACTTTAAAACCTAAAGTCATGAATTTTTTCTTTTTTCTTTTTTTTGGTTTGGACATGAAATGTTTTTAAATAGCCTATACCGGAGGTGCCTGGGTGGCTCAGTCAGTTAAGCGTCCTACTTCAGCTCAAGTCATGATCTCATGGTTTGTGAGTTCAAGCCCCGTGCCAGGCTCTGTGCTGACAGCTCGAAGCCTGAGCCTGGAACCTACTTCGGGTTCTGTGTCATCCTTTCTCTCTGCTCCTCCCCTGCTCATGCTCTTTCTCTCTCTCCTACAAAAATAAACATTCAAAAAAAAAAAATAAAATAGCTTATACTGAATACTAACTTCTGTGTGATCTTTTGCAAATAGTTTTAATTTTCAACTGCTAACTTACAGTGGAACTTAGTTTTATGCTAATTCTAACTCACAACAATACTAAACACATGTATAACTACTTAAATTAATACAGTAAAGTACAGGACTTGCCTTATTTTTGTTATTCAATTATCTGGGAAAGTGTATACATCATTTCTTACTTACACACTCTACCTAGTGGTTAAAATATGCAGTGCACCTTTAAAAATCTTAAAAATAAATGATCTAGGAAATAATTTATAGGAAATATAGGAAATAATTTAATCTGACTTAAAAATGGAAAGGAACAGTTCTGAAAAAAGTCATCATGGAACATGTTGATAGTCTTGCTTAGAAAGTAAATATATGTTTACAATAAATTTTATATTGATTAATAAAATAGTGATTTTTGAGGGAATATTTTGATACGGTTTTTCTTCTAAGTATCAGATGGTTATATCACCAGTGGTAAGAAGTTAATTCTCAAGATGGACCAGCACAGCTTATTCCACTTGGCCTTAGACTGCACTTCTGACCATATTTTATTGGAAATATGCCACTGATTATTTTATATATTTTCTTGGCCTTTTTGGATTAGTAGTAGAGAGAGCAGCTTAGGTTATTTAATATCAATATATTGTGTTGAAATAGAACTCATGTTTGGATGTGTTATTCCATTACACAGCAAAGTTAGGGGAAAATTCGTTATATATTTGAGATAAACAATAGTGTAGGATTATTATACTAATTGTTTTCATTTGCTTTTCCTAATGTAACCTAATTTCCCACATTACCATTTATAGATTGCCTTTAATAAAGTTTCCTTTGATGACAAAAAAACTACATTTCTTCTGCCATCTCCATTTTTGATACTTCTTCTTAGAACTTATGCCTTTCTTTTCCTGATCTTGAGAGTCATGCTCTAGACAGGAGGACAAATGCCACCATACACTCACTGTGACAGCCCCACACTGACATCCTTACTTATCAAGAATTAGGGTGACGGGTAATTGCAAAGAGAGCTTTGACTGAAGTGAGAAATTGTCATCTAATTCACTTGCAGAAGAATCATAATCTTAATAGATAGAATTATTTAAAAACTAAGGCATCCTTTTGTACTGTTCAACAGTTCAGGTATAGCTGTTGCCATCTGGTGGTCCAGATAAAACATGCAAGAGTGGTTCCCCTATAAAATAAAAAGCATTATTGCCTTAATCTTATGTAGCCTGTTAATATGAGGTTGTATGATTTTTTTTTTTAAGTTTGAATATTTTAACAATGTGGTTTAGGGCGCCTGGGTGGCGCAGTCGGTTAAGCGTCCGACTTCAGCCAGGTCACGATCTCGCGGTCCGTGAGTTCGAGCCCCGCGTCAGGCTCTGGGCTGATGGCTCGGAGCCTGGAGCCTGTTTCCGATTCTGTGTCTCCCTCTCTCTCTGCCCCTCCCCCGTTCATGCTCTGTCTCTCTCTGTCCCAAAAATAAAAAAAAAAAAAAAAAAAAAAAAAAACAATGTGGTTTATAGCAAGTATAGACAAAGTAATGCTAACCTCATGTTCTCTCAGTATGTACAAATTACATAATCTTCTGCAAATTTGTGTTGAAGTAATTTTTTAATTTTTTTTTTTCTTGGAGGAATTTGCTTTTGAAATTATTATTTCCTGTACTACTTAGATTGGTTGTGGAAGAGGGGATTATTATTTTGGTGAATTAGCCTATTTTAGGCTCGCTGACATATTTGTGATTTGGTGGTTTCTTTAGGTTATTTGTTATCAAAGCGTGAAGGCCAAGCAGGGTCTCCAGAGAAACCATTATCCGATCTAGGTCGTCTTTCCTACATGGCTTATTGGAAAAGTGTAATATTGGAGTGCCTTTATCACCAAAATGACAAGCAAATCAGCATTAAGAAGTTAAGCAAGTTGACAGGTATCTGTCCTCAAGACATTACTTCCACACTCCACCACCTACGAATGCTGGACTTCCGTAGTGATCAGTGAGTATCACATCCCTTTGTTATACTTTCTTTTTTTTTTTTTTTTTTTTATTAAATTTTTTTTTTTTTTTTTAACGTTTATTTATTTTTGGGACAGAGAGACAGAGCATGAACGGGGGAGGGGCAGAGAGAGAGGGAGACACAGAATCGGAAGCAGGCTCCAGGCTCTGAGCCATCAGCCCAGAGCCCGACGCGGGGCTCAAACTCACGGACCGCAAGATCGTGACCTGAGCCGAAGTCGGACGCTTAACCAACTGAGCCACCCAGGCGCCCCCCTTTGTTATACTTTCAAAAGATAATCAGGTGGAAGTTTTTGGATCAGGCAGCCAAATATCAATGAAAGGGTATAAACTAATATAATAAACTAATACATTTGGTAATCCTGAGACGACATTTTCCTTTCTATGATCCTTGATACCGTTGACCTTAACTTTTTTTAAATTGTTTTTTTTTTGGTCTTTCTTCTAACTTTTGGACATAAGCTACTGAATCTTTTCTAATGTTGGGAGCTTCTTCACATAATGAGAACAACTCTAGAAATAATGCCTAATAAAATATATGTCCATGATTTATTTCCATTATATGTGGTATAAAATAAAATATAGGTCAAGGGAAAGTCAGCTCACTCTTATCTGGAGTGATTGGGAAAAGATCACAGAGAAAGGAAGGAAGCATTGGGCTAGAAAGATGGAGAATAGGAGATAGTGTACAAGAGAGTAGCAGAAATTCCAGAGCTGGGAAGTATGAGACAGTGAATGGTTAAAATAACCAAATCCATTGCTGTTGTTGAGTATGAAGTATGTGTCCAACTTTGTATTAGTTATCTTGTATGGTGGCATATTTCTGTATTTCATCTTCCCAAGCAGGCTATTTTTGAAGCATTTATCATCATCTCCAGGTTTTCTAGGGGTTATAGCTCCATATTCATTGTTAGGTACTCTTATACGTTGTTGATTGCTATAAACTTTGCTCTGGTTCCAGATTTGTGATAATCCGCCGGGAAAAACTTATCCAGGATCACATGGCAAAGCTTCAGCTGAATTTGCGGCCTGTCGATGTAGATCCAGAATGTTTGCGCTGGACCCCTGTCATAGTCTCCAATTCTGTGGTCTCAGAGGAGGAAGAAGAGGAGGCTGAGGAAGGAGAAAACGAAGAGCCGCAGTGCCAGGAAAGAGAATTAGAGACAAGTGTAAGGGCATGAGTAGTCTCTATTTTTGATAACAGAAGGCTCTATTTTTGGTTTTCATGATTATTTGTGATATGTGTTACAATATCTTAAACCAACACAGTCAATTCACATTAGATTTTCAGAGATGATTACAGTGATAGAGATTTCAAGAAAGCTGGGTTTTGTTTACTTAAATTGTATATTTTTAAGCCTTAGGTCATTAGGAGACCTTCAAATTTGTAATAATGTGTTATGTAGAACTAAATATTTCTTACCAGAGTGCTGATAAACGGCTAAATCTTAAGCTGTGTAGTAACTGACAAATCTGAATTTAATTCTGAACATTGTTAAAACAATTTAAGATACCTTTTCCTTAAAGTAAAACATTAAGGAAATAATGTAAACATGTATGTTCTAATAGAGCACTAAGCAGTTCAGTGGGTACACAGATGTCTTTAGCCATTAAAGGGTTAATGAGGGACTGTATGACATTGTATAGTTTTCAGTATTTTTTGTCACGATGCCTACTTTCTCTGTTTTTTTTTAAAGCCATGCTTTCTTCCTTTAAAAATCTATGTCCTCCTTTGATAAACGTAAACAATTTCATGCCCCTGTTTAATGTAATTTAATTTTCAAAATGAAATTAAATATTCAGAATAAAAATAAATCAAAATAATTACAGAAATTTTCTTTCATTTTTTTCAAACACCCCTTTTCTCTTGCCCATACCCCAGAGCCCATCTTCTCTCTGTTTATAAATTTTTATTTCTGATAAATTTTAAAATTATATCATTTAACATTTATAAGAACAATGCTGTTCATTTTGTTTACTGAAGGTGGGATTACATAGTGGTTAAGAGCACTAACTCTTGGGTCTCACTGCCTGGGTTTATATCCCAGCTTCTATATTTGCTATTGCATGTCCTAAGGCGAGTTACTTATATTTTTTTGTGCCTCGGTTACCTTGTTTTGTAAAATAAGGATGTAATAATAACACTTCATACAACTGTTGTGAGGATTAATGTATCCTATAAAGCATTTAAAGCAATGTCAAACACATGAGAAATATTCATGATAGCTACTAAATTATGCTTTTCTTTTTTAAAGCTTTGTTTTCTTATCTCTGTATTTAGGAGGTCAAATAGGAGATATAACTGAATAAGGCTGAAAGATTAACCAGCATGGTTTTATTTTCTAAAATCAGGTGGGAAAGTCTGCATCTCGGGAGAACAAAGAACAAGATTCTTACTCTTCAGTAGAAAGTGAAAAGAAACCAGAAGTTATGGCACCAGCTAGTTCTACGCGTCTGAACAAGCAAGTCCTTCCTCGTGATAGTCTTCCTGCAAACAATCAGCCATCTCGGAGAGGCCGCTGGGGAAGGAAGAACAGAAAAACCCAGGAACGTTTTGGTGATAAAGATTCTAAACTGCTCTTGGAAGAGACATCAGCTCCTCAGGAACAATATGGAGAATGTGAGGAAAAATCAGAAACCTCCCAAGAACAATACACTGAAAGTGAGGAGCAGTCAGCAGCCTCTCAGGAGCAGCCCAGCCAGGATGGGAAGCCAGACATTCCCAAAAGAAGACTAAGTGAGGGGGTTGAGCTCTGGCGAGGACAGCTAAAGAAGAGCCCCGAGGCACTGAAGTGTAGACTACCAGAAGGCAATGAGAGGCTGCCCCGTCGCTATAGTGACGGTGACAGGGCTCTCCTCAGAGGCTTCAGTGAGAGTAGTGAGGAAGAAGAAGAGCCAGAAAGTCCTCGGTCCAGCTCCCCACCAATTCTTACAAAGCCCACACTGAAGAGAAAGGTAAGGCTTTTCTTGTGATTCGTTTCTTCGACTTGTCTGTTCTTTCCCCAGTTGCAGCTTACTATATACATTTGTCTATCCCAGAGTTCTGAGAAAGTAAATGTAGAAATTCTTAGTGTGTATTTTTTAGACTTTATACCTTGGTGTATTGTAGCTTATGATCCTCCCTGTGAACATTTGAAATGTGTATAGGACTTCTTTGGTTCATGGAAATGAACATAGACACCATGAGCTTATTTAAGAGCCGACAAACTTTTTTAGCTTGCTGATTTGACGTTCTGATCATGACTTTTAGGGATTTGTAAAATATTTTAAAAGCATATATAGATCGGAAATGTTTATGTTAGAAAAGGAGAGAAATATTTGACAGTTTGATGGACAGTGGTGCCCTGTGTCGGGGGTGCTCTGAGTGAGGCCATTCGTCTTGAGTGGGACTTACCCCCTGTGGTCTCTTCTCCCATTTCTGTCTCCCCCCGCTCCTTTCTTCCAGTGGTTTGACTTAACCTGGTTGTGAAAATATTTTCTCAGTTCTATTTGTCATCTTGCAAAGTTTGAATGAAACCAGTTTATAAATGCGATGAGAGGATGAAAACAAGTTCTGGTAAACTGTATACCAGAACTACCCCAGGCTGTGGAGTGAACTTTAAGCATTTCCACAAGCCAGCCACAGTGAGCTCAGCAACCTGGATGAACCACCGTGTAGTAGCAGGGTGACAGCTTTCACCCAAAGCAGTGAAATTGTTCCTTTCCTTAAGCAGAGCCTTATGAAAAAAAAAGGGCTATATATAAAAATACAAGGTTTTAATTTTAGAACAGTTTGAGATTTATGCAATTATTGCGAAGAAAGTACAGAGAGTTCCTGTATTCCTTACACCCAGTTTCCCCTATTATTAACCTCTTACGTTGGTATAGTACATTTGTCACAAATAGCCAATATTTTGTTAACTAGAGCCCATATTTATTTAGATTTCCTCAGTTTTCCCTTATGTTCTTCTCTTCCAGGATCTCATCTAGCATACCACATTACATTTAGTAGCCATGTCTCTTTGGGCCCCCTTGGGTGTGACAGTTTCTCAGACTCCTTGTTTTTGACAACCTTGACAGTTTGGCAAGTACTGGCTAGGTATTTTAGAATTTACCTCATGATATTAGAATGGGCTAATAGGTTTGGGGGAAGAAGACCACAGAGATAAAGTGTCATTCTTATCATATAAAGGGTGTGTGATACGTGTGTACATGTATACACATGCACACACCAAACACAAGAGTATTACTGTCAATATGACTTATCACTGTTGAGGTTAGTCTCGATCACCAGGTTTGAGGTTGTGTTTGTCGGTTTCTCCACTGTAAAGTTACTCCTTTGTTCCCCTCTCCCATACTGTACTTTTTGGAAGGCAGCACTGCCCACACGCCACGCTTAAGATGTGGAGAGTTGCACTGTATTCCATAGGAGTTCTGCTTGGAGATTTATCCATTTTTCCCCATCTGCTTATTTATTCAAGCATTTCTTTATGTCAGCATGGACCCAGATATTTACTTTACACTTTGAGTTATAAACCAGTAGTACTACTTTATTTAATTTGTTCCTCAGATTCTTCCAGCTTTGGCCATAGGAGTCTTCACTTCTGTGTCCCTTTAACTTAATATGTACCCCCATCGTTGTGAAGGTGTTTTGGGTTTGTTTTTTTTTTTTGAGCACTTCCTTACTTTCTAGTACTGCGAGATGATCTAAGCTTATCTTGTATATTTTATGTCCCAGTCCTAGAGTCAGCCATTTTTCCAAAGAGCAGAGCCAGACATGTTTAACCTACTTTGAAAATTGTACTTCAACTAAACAGACTAGTAAATTTGAAGTGGAGAGAAATTGAACCCTGGCTCACTCTGCCATTCATTATGTGATCAGGAAGACTGTATCTTTGCCATTCCAGGCTTCTATTGCCTATTTTTAAAACTGTGCTATTTCCCTGTGTAAAAAAGAGAATATCGTAACAGGCAGTGAGATCATGTACACAATACCTGAAGTTCTTACAGAAATGCGCCAGACTGGGAGTCAGAGACTGTCTTTTACAACCGTTTCCATACTGACTGGGTATGTGACCTTACACAGGTCCTGTAACCTGTCTCACCTCTGTGGAGTAAGGAGATTGGATTAGATTATTTCTGGTGCATCGTCTCTATCATTTTGTTTTATCTGTTGTGTAATTTAAGGTATTATTAGATCAACCGTAGTACAAAATTGTGCCCAGTGTGCCACTTTCCAGTAACAGATTTATTACTTTTGAAATACTTCGTATCAGGTAATTACACATCAGCTCCATGTTTTTACATTTCACCGTAACTCCTTATGGGTAGCTCATGAAGATGGCATACAGCTTTACGAATAGTTCTGTTGATCTTCAGAGAGCTATGAGACGAACAAAAAGTGTTCTAGTCCTTTTTTTTCCCCCTCTTGAAGTAAGAGAAGTTAAAGGACTAGCTTCTGTGTCATTTCAGTATTGAAATAGGCAATTCCCTAGGGTGTTAAATTTAACTGAACTATTAAAGGGAATTATAATATCTGCTCTCTGTGCCTTTTATAAAGTTCTATTCAGTTATCCACCACATTTCTGTGATACTTTATGGCACCTTATTACAGTATTTTGAAATAATATTCAAAATGTCTGTTGGCTGATTCGAGTAGGTTTAAAAACTATTAATCTTGTTATTAATAGAAATGATAGTATTAATTCCTGTAAATACTTTCTTTCTCTTCTAAATAGAAACCAATTCTTCACCGAAGAAGGAGAATCCGAAAGCGCAAACACCACAACAGCAGCGTGGTCACAGAAACGATTTCTGAGACTACAGAGGTATTGGATGAACCTTTTGAAGACTCTGACTCTGAGAGGCCAATGCCACGATTAGAACCCACGTTTGAGATTGATGAGGAAGAAGAGGAAGAGGATGAAAATGAACTCTTTTCTAGAGGATACTTCCATCGTTTGTCCTCACAGGATGTGCTCAGGTGTCGATCCTCTTCTAAGAGGAAGTCTAAAGATGAAGATGACGAAGAAGAGTCCGATGACGCTGATGGTATGTTTTACAGAACCCGCTGCTTATGGTAGTTTTAGTGTCTCTAAAGAAACACATTTCAAGTGATAACTGCAAACCCTTCAAAAAAGCTGAAAAGTGACACACCCCACTAAGCAAGTAAAGGACAGCTTGATAATCTCTAAAAATTTGTGTCAATCACATTCATCCCCATTTTCTCCTTTAGTCCTCTGTCCTTTTAAAAAGTTTTTTTCTAGTCTTCCCTTCAACTGAGGACCTAGTTTTTCCACTGGAGAAAATATCTTGCTGTTAGGAAATTGTTCTTTTTTGCCTACTCCTTTCTCAGCCATTATCTGAATCTTCCGTTAGTTGGTGGATTGGAGTTAGCCTCAGGAAGATCTTGAAGTAATAACCCTTTACCAGAAAGTACACTCTTGTGGACTTACCTGTTTTGCTAATTGTTGTATGCTGAGTGCTTAAAATAGACACTCAGTAAATATTGTTAAATGAATACATGCTACAATGGTTCTAAGATCCGACTCATGTAAATTGGACTTGCCTCACATCTGTTCAGGATGTGAATCATATCTGAATCCTATCTCTAATGTGCCTTTCTCTACGAGTAGTAAATTTCTAATAAAAATGGTGACAGTGCCTCAAAATAGGCTCAATTTTTATGGCATGGCTAAAAATCCAGTGGTTTACTTTTGAAATAGCCTTGTCATTTAGAGATAAAGAAATGGGCTCAGAAATGTGCTAGGTCACAGACCAGTTCATCCTCCCCTAAAGTTTCTGCCAGTGCCTCATGCTGCCTGCAGCTGCAATGTTTGCCTCACCATAAGGTCAGACTGAGTTTTTTTTTACTTTGGTGGGTGAATTTGAAGAAATCTAGTTGTCCTCTCTTGGTGGATGTATAGTTTTTATTAACTGAGTTTTTTTATTCTTCTCTTAAAAATAAATCCACTCAATTTCATATCTAGTGGAAACTTGTGTTTTCTCCATTCTCCTGTTTTTATATAATAAATAGTTTTAAATAGTGATAAGATGACTGAGCTCTTTTATTGTGATGTATATATTAAACTAAGTATTTATTGTATAAATTTGGCACTTCAGTAAAATTTCTGTCTTGGATCATTGTAGCTCAAATAGTATCCCCCGTTTAAGTTCTTATTGACTTGGACAAATTTTCTCTGATGCAACCATTTCCATTCTTTATTTTCAAGTTATTGCTAACTGTACCTTCTTAGTTCTCCTCTCCAGATCCTGTTTTTGCTTGGTGTTCCTCCTTTTAGAAATTAATAGGAAATGTGAAGGTACTTCACACACACCTAAATATGGTTAAAATGGTACATTTTATGCTATGTGTAGTTTACTACAATCTTTAAAAATAGAAAAAAATTAATGGGGAGAAAATAATACCAATATCAAATTTATTTCTGATAAATCATTGTCATTAACTTGTTTTTTTTCAGGTCAGTATTTATTTGGGACTAAATGCCTTGCAGCTGTTCCCATACAAACACAACATTGACTGAGCATGTCAGATTGCTTAGTCATGGCCTGGAGTAATTAACTCATGATATTACCTGAAGTCATGATTTTATGGAAACTAAAAAAAAAGCCAGAGAGATAATATAAATTGCAAACAGGGGTAAAACAAAAAAGAAGAAATGAGTTGATTTGTAACTTACATAGTAAAGACAGCTTGTCTAAAGTAGTTGTAATAACTATTGAGTATTTGCATCTTTACACAGCTTATCTCTGTTTTCTAGATGATAAAACTGAGTATTTTAGACTAACTTACAAAACCATGCAGTTGGTGATGATAAACCTGAACTGGCTTTAACTGGTGGTTGGTAACAGAATGTTGACCCGGATTCTTTCATTGTTCTGCCAGCTCACTGCGTGACTTTAAAAGATGTCATTAATTAGATTTCTCCTTTAGATTCTTAGCTTGTAAGAGAAGGTAATCAGGAGTTTGTGATGATTAATAAAATCATTCCCATTGCACATGTGGTCTCAGAAAAAAGTACTAGAAAATATACAAAATCTTTTAACTTTTTTAACGTGCGTGTGTGTGTGTGTGTGTGTTTTTTTTTTTTTGTCCCTCTGTGTAGACACTCCTGTTCTAAAGCCAGTATCTCTCTTGAGAAAATGTGATGTGAAGGATTCTCAGCTTGAGCCAGATACATCCACACCTATGAAAAAGAAAAAGGGATGGCCCAAAGGCAAGAGCCGCAAACCAATCCACTGGAAGAAAAGACCTGGTCGCAAACCAGGATTTAAGTTGAATCGGGAAATCCTACCCGTTTCTACCCAAGAATGCATTGTTGAGCCCACCGTTCCCATTCCTAAACCGGGACGGAAACCCAAACTTCAAGAGAATGAAGAGACTGTTGAACCAAAAGAAGACTTGCCTTTAACAGAAGAAAGGAAGGATGAGGAGGAGATGCACGTGGAAGCGGAAGAGGTTGAAGAGGGAGAAGAAGAAGATACAACCAGCAGTGAAGTTAGAGCGGCATCTCCAGTGGATAGCAACAGTCCCGAGACTGAAACAAAAGAACCCGAAATAGAAGAGGAGGAAGAGAAGCCCCGTGTCTCAGAAGAGCAGCGGCAGTCAGAGGAGGAGCAGCAAGAGCTGGAAGAACAGGAGCAAGAGGAAGAGGATGAGGTGGCTGTAGAGACAAACCAGAATGAAGACCATGATGCAGATGATGAAGACGACGGCCATCTGGAATCTACCAAGAAAAAAGAGCTAGAGGAGCAGCCCGTTAGAGAAGATGTCAAAGAGGAGCCTGGTGGCCAGGAGTCTTTTTTAGATACTAATATGCAGAACAATAGGGAGAATATAAAGGATAAAGATGAAACAGAACCAGATTCTGAAGAGGAACAGACTTCCCACGAAACATCCATGGTATCAGAGCACATGCCAGGGTCTGAGGACGATCATGAAGAAGATTCAAACTCTAAAGAAGAATTAATTGAGCTAAAAGAGGAGGAAGAGATTCCTCACAGTGAACTGGATCTGGAAACCGTGCAAGCAGTGCAGTCTTTGACTCAAGAAGAAAGCAACGAGCATGAGGGAGCCTACCAGGACTGCGAAGAAACTCTGGCCGCGTGTCAGACCCTGCAGAGCTACACCCAGGCCGATGAAGACCCTCAGATGTCGATGGTGGAAGACTGCCACGCTTCAGAACATAATAGCCCGATATCTTCTGTTCAGTCTCATCCCAGCCAATCGGTCCGTTCAGTCAGTAGTCCCAACGTGCCTGCCCTTGAAAGCGGTTACACCCAGATCAGCCCGGAGCAAGGATCCCTGTCCGCACCCTCTATGCAGAACATGGAGACCAGCCCCATGATGGATGTGCCTTCCGTATCAGACCACTCTCAGCAGGTGGTGGACAGTGGCTTCAGTGACCTGGGCAGCATTGAGAGCACCACAGAAAACTATGAGAACCCCAGCAGTTACGATTCTACGATGGGTGGCAGCATTTGTGGGACTAACTCTTCCCAGAGCAGCTGCTCCTATGGTGGGTTGTCCTCCTCCAGCAGCCTCACCCAGAACAGTTGTGTTGTCACTCAGCAAATGGCAAACATGGGCAACAGCTGCAGCATGATGCAGCAGAACAACGTCCAGCCTGCTGCTGCCAACTGCAACATCAAGTCACCTCAGAGTTGTGTGGTGGAGAGGCCTCCCAGTAACCAGCAGCCGCCGCCCCCACCACCGCAGCAGCAACAGCAGCAGCAGCAGCAGCAGCAGCAGCAGCAGCAGCAGCAGCAGCAACCAGCACCACAGCCTCCGCCGCCCCAGCAGCAGCAGCAACAGCCACCGGCGCCGCCACCACCTCAGCCCCAGCAGCCTCAGCCCCCGCCCCCGCCCCAGCAGCAGCCCCCCCTGTCACAGTGTAGTATGAATAACAGTTTCACTCCAGCGCCTATGATCATGGAGATACCGGAATCTGGAAGCACTGGGAACATAAGTATTTATGAGAGGATTCCAGGGGACTTTGGTGCCGGCAGCTACTCTCAACCATCAGCCACCTTCAGTCTAGCCAAGTTGCAGCAGCTGACTAACACCATTATGGACCCTCATGCCATGCCTTATAGCCATTCTCCTGCTGTGACTTCCTATGCAACCAGTGTTTCTTTGTCTAATACAGGACTGGCTCAGCTAGCTCCGTCTCATCCATTAGCTGGGACCCCTCAAGCACAAGCCACCATGACGCCGCCCCCCAACTTGGCATCCACCACCATGAACCTCACGTCACCTCTGCTACAGTGCAACATGTCTGCCACCAACATCGGCATTCCTCACACTCAGAGGTTGCAAGGGCAGATGCCAGTGAAGGGGCACATTTCCATCCGCTCCAAGTCCGCGCCACTGCCCTCTGCAGCTGCCCACCAGCAGCAGCTGTATGGCCGCAGCCCACCAGCGGTTGCCATGCAGGCTGGCCCTCGTGCATTGGCTGTTCAGCGTGGCATGAACATGGGGGTTAATTTGATGCCGACCCCTGCCTATAATGTCAATTCCATGAATATGAACACCTTGAATGCCATGAACAGCTATCGAATGACGCAGCCCATGATGAACAGCAGTTACCATAGTAACCCTGCCTACATGAACCAGACAGCACAGTATCCTATGCAGATGCAGATGGGGATGATGGGGAGCCAGGCCTATACCCAGCAGCCTATGCAGCCAAACCCTCATGGAAACATGATGTACACTGGCCCCTCCCATCACAGCTACATGAACGCTGCTGGTGTGCCCAAGCAGTCACTCAATGGACCTTACATGAGAAGATGAGCAAGATGAACTTGCAATTAAAAACTTAAATATATATAAATAAAGGAACCTTTTATACTGACAAACCAGAGAAAAATGGACCTTTTTCCAGTTAAAATATTGCTGTAGATTTAGAGGAATTTTTCTTTGGTTTATTTTATTTTTTAGAAAACCTGGTCTTCTCTCTCTTTTTTTTTTTTTTTTTTTTTGGGTTCATTTTGTTCTGGGTTTTGGTTTTCTTCATAATCTTGAACATTTTACAATAGAACTCATCTAAAAATGGATTTGGGGATAGGGGAAACATGCACAAAAATCTTTTCATAATTAAAAAGAGCCTTACTTTCTTTACATACCACATGGACAGAATTTGTGTAAAAGTGAATTATCTTTATTTTATTTTAAAATGTATGTTTCCCCTCACTGTTTGCAGCTCCCAATGTTGTCATTTTTAAATGTTATATATACATCTCGGGGGTTAACGAGACCCCTTCCTCCAAACCCAACCTTTCATTTCCTACTTCATTCCAGCAGGAGGCACTTAGGGGAGACTCGGATGGGGACATGGAGAACAACCCAAGCTCCTTAAACTTATTATTATTGTTAATATTATTATTATTATTATTATTAATAAAGCGAGGCAGGAAAATGCTTCTCCTTTTAAAATCCCCTCCACTCCCTACACACACACACACACACACACACACACAGACACACACACACACACACACACACACACACACACACACACACACACCCCTCTTGACCTCTTGAAACCTTTCCCCAAGAATGTTTCTTTATAGATGGACTTCACTGAAATGTTTGTTTTTCTTAAATCAAGTGTAATATAATTTTGGGGGGGGGGGTTTTTTACTATTCCCACTCAGCACTCAGAGACACAAAAATACTGTAAGTCTCAATTAACAGCAGAATCTCAGAGGAAAGCTGTTTGCAATCCTAATCCAGCCTTGGAGGAATAGAGATGGTCAGTTAACAATCAAAAAGAGGAAATTAACCTCTTGTTTTTTACCACCTGGTGAATCAGCCATAACACACATATTCCATGCAGCCTCTTGTTTTTAGTATGTACTTTGAGATGCTAAGGGTCTTGATTCTTGAGCCTTTGACTTTGACTAAACTCAAACAGCAGTCCCCAGTGCTTAGCCTCTTACATTCTTATACAAAGTGTTGATGGATGACTGTACATTTCAGTGATTTGAAAAATACCTGACAGACATTTGACACTGTTTATTTTATGTTGGAAGAGATGATTTAAGGGAGATCATGGTGTGAGTTTTATAGCTACTTAAATGATACATACCTCTAGTTTTCATTTTCTTGAGATCCTGAGTTCATTCCCTGTGAATCAGAGTGCACCAGCCCCTCTCCTGTGAGTGGTTAAAAGAGAAGAGGGATAAACCAACCACCAGCATAGTAGGGCAAATCTGGACAGCAGGGTTTTAGCAGGTTCCTTTGTTGCTCCCAACTCCATTATCTTTTCTCTTGTGCAGCCAGTTCGCCCATTCTCTTCCTGTTACTTGCTCCAGGGATAGGTAAAAAAAAAAAAATATATATATATATATATATCTATATATATGTTCCATCATTAGAAGATGGAAAATATTATACCACTCGGTATGTGCAGTCAAATATCCAAAAGGGGGAAGTACTGCTTAAAGAAATACCTGTAAGCATTAAATTCTCTCCTTTATTTGTACATTTTATATAGATAAATTTTTGAAGTACTAATTAGGCATTAAATTTTTTCAAATGCACAGGTTTGTTGTTTTTTTTTTTTTTTTAAATACACTTTAATTGACTTTCTCAATTAAATGTGTTAGGTAGAAAAAGGCAGAATTCCACATCTTAACCGCTATCAATTCTGAGCATGTGCAAGGCTGTGTAGGACCCAGTTTCTCTGTATATACTCTTCCAGTTCCCAATCATCTATGTAGAAAGTGCACTGTGCTGCCCTCTCCCTACATCTTCAGCTATGTCATTGCTTCCTGGTTGGGGTGGGGATGGGGTGGGTCGGGAGGGAGGTATATTGGGAGGAGGGTGGGTCAAGGCAGAAGGAGAAGCTGTTGAAATGAGGGCCGTGAATTCAGTTTCTGTTGGTTTGCGGTTGTGTTTGGTTTTATTTGTTTCTTTAAAAAAAAAAAAAATTCAATCGGGCAGCTCCCTTTTCCACAAGCCTTTTTGTGACTGTAGAACTATTGTAGAGAAAATGTTCTTTTCTATATTATAAAAGAAATTATCCAACACAGTAATATTGGTACCTGTCATTTTTTCACTTCTGTTAAAAAAAAAATGTATTTTTAGCAAGATAACTTGGGTAATCTTCTAAAAAAGAAATTTAAAAAACTCACTGTTAGTGACTTTGATGCCTTTTAAAATAAGAGCTTTTTCATTTCATTCCATCTTTAAAATTTTTTATCTTTGTTGTAGAATATTAAAAACTATTTTAAGAAAGATAAAAATTCTCTTTAAAGAGATCTCTAGAGTGTGTGAATAGAGCTCCAGATGCCTCTAAAAGCCGCATGTACAAATGAAGCTAAGTCTATTCCTGTCTGTTTATATTTGCTTTTCCTGTTTTGTAACCTCTTTGTACTTTGTTCATGGTGACTTGTAAGCTACGGGGAAGGGGTGCCTAGATGCCTTTGTATTTCTCCATGTCATGCGCTCCTGGGCCAGTCGGTCTCCCTTCCTCTCCTTGTATGTAATATCACTTTTTTTTCCCCTTTCTAGCAAGTACTTTCAAAAAAACTCTGTACATTTTAACATAAAAAAAAAATAAATTATGTTGAGCCATTTTGGATGTCTGTCTTGCATGTGGAATTTTTCTCCCAAATATTTCAAACTCTCAGGTTCCTTTTCTACACACCGAGACTTAGAAATATTAGCCTTTTTCACATTCCTCTTTATGTAGCAAGTATAAGTTCATGGCCTTTACTTTGAAATGCCAGTCTTCATTCCTATGTGTGTTTAAATGCAGACAGTATAGATGGTTTTTCCTCTTCCGGTGGAAATGGTATTATAATCTCCCTTTGGAGTTTTTAGGAGAAATTCCATTGAAACCTATAGGGACTGTAATTCATTTAAGCAAAGAGAGGAAATATGGTCGCAATAACAAGTAGCTCCTAGAACTGGAACAAAGCTGTTTTTTCTCAACTTACCTGATTATGATATAATCGAGGAAGATTTTGCCAGAAGCCAGGGTCTTGAACATTTATGATCTTCTCTGATGTTTTCCAAGCTGTTGTACTTGCCTCTCTTCATTTAGAATTTTGGATAGAAGGCAGACTCCAGAAACTTGGATTTGGCTTTGAGAAACTGACAGATGGGGGTAGGGAGGTAAGGCAGGTGCAAGTTTTAGCTGCCACTCTTTGCTGAGTGAGGAATTCATGAAGTGTCCATGAACAGTACCTATAGCAGACATTTGTTCTTGATCTTAATGCCATTTAAGTTTATAGTTCTGTCATCTCCAGAAAAGAAATGATTTGTTTCCCTTGATTGCTTGCTGAAGTAACTATAATTTGGACCCATTGCTGGCACTTGTACTATGCAATCATTAGTGGATTGTCTCCAAAACAAGCTTCTTTGTTCCTGCAGACTACCTGTTGTAAGTGAATTCAACAATACAGCGAGTCTGATTTTCTTACAAAGGAAAGGTGACCACAGAATGTATTCTAGATTTTTTAAAGTGCTAACACTCCCACTATATTTAAATTACATTTAAATTACAACTTGAATAATATTTCATTTATAGCCAACCCATGAATGATCTCACTAGGAGGTACTCTTGTTTCTTTATGGTTCACCTTCTGGCCTTTTCACTCTACATCAAAAGGTAGATGTGGGAGGAAAATGATAATGCATTTAATTCATGTATATTGCTGAGAGCCTTGGCCTACCAGTGTTAGACTCTATGGCCTTGCATTCAGTAACTAGGGTTCCAGGAAATCTATTCCTTTTGGGCCTCTCTGAGCATCTCAGGTAGTGCCTAGCTTCCTTTGTAGCATAGTGACAACTGTGGGGCCTGTCAGGTAGTCAAGTCTAGCTCTTTAGGTGACAATTGTTGTTTCAGATTCTTCATGTTACAACTGGGGCAGTGTATGGTGGGGTTTTGTCCTTCCTCTTAATGTGCAAGACGTACGTCGATGATGGAAAGGGAAAGGCATAGTGAAAAGAAATAAGGAAGAACTGTCCTTAGCAGAACAGAAGAAGCAAGATCATTATGACAGGTGGTGGGGAAACAAACTCCATATTCTCGATGTGACTTTAAAGAAATCTAAAAATTCAAGTGGCCCATTTCTGTAAATGAACTCAGAAGACCACATAGAGTTAACATTTCTTAGGTTGGCAAATGTCTGGAATTCTTGAACACAGTCATCCCAACAAAGCTGACAATCCCCAGAGTAAAACTCAACTCGTTTGTTAATAAATTTCTGGTAAGGGACAGGGTGGGTTTGTTATGTAAGCTGGTGTGGTCACCTAATGCAGTACAGACCAATGGATTTTTTTCCCAAAGTGACAGCTACAAATTGGGCTTAATGAGATTCCTTGCTGTATTAATGAGACTAAATATTAGTATTGGTACCAATTACATAAATCCTCAAAAAGGTGGCAGATGTCATTTCTGCCCGGAATAAGGAAAACCCTGGGGTATCATGATGGGCTTTGGTGTTTTGAGATCTTTTAAAACACTAGGCAGAGACGTTCTCAGTGAATTGTTTTCTGGTGATTTTTCATGAATAAACTTTTAAGTGTGAGATAATATATTCTTGTCATCAAGAAAAAAACATTCCAACATTTAACTCTACTACACAGACATCTCTGAAAGCCACATTTAAGCGACATTCAAAAAAAATTTTTTTAACATTCTCTGAGATGACATTTTTTTAACCAGCCATTTTTAGTTTATATGTGTACAGAGATGAGCAAACAAAGACAAGTGGATCAACTGACATCAACTGGTCACCTGTACTTTAAAGCATGGAATGAGGGCCTGCTCATTGGCATTTCTGTGAATACACACTGAAAAACTGACATCTGGTTCATGTTGAAAGACACAAGCTGTTCAGATCACTTCTCAAGTTATTTAAGTTGGCCTTAGCTTTTTGAACCCCAGAATCTTCTTTTTTGGGAAATTTCATATAAAACCTTTAAATTGGTTTCCCAAGATTAAAGTCTCTTGTGAACAAAGTAAAGAAAAACATTCATACATAGAACTTCTATGCTAGGACTCAGGCTCTGCCCATGTACAAGTTCTAACTGTTTAATTGGTATATTACATTTAATAAAGTTGACTGACTCAATTTTCTTCAGAGGAAAGTTAGAAAAGCAGTTGTAGGGGCGCCTGGGTGGCGCAGTCGGTTAAGCGTCCGACTTCAGCCAGGTCACGATCTCACGGTCTGTGAGTTCGAGCCCCGCGTCAGGCTCTGGGCTGATGGCTCAGAGCCTGGAGCCTGCTTCCGATTCTGTGTCTCCCTCTCTCTCTGTCCCTCCCCCGTTCATGCTCTGTCTCTCTCTGTCCCAAAAATAAATAAACGTTGAAAAAAAAAAAAAAAAATTTAAAAAAAAGAAAAGCAGTTGTAGTCAATTATGTCAAAATGATTGAATTTGATGCTAGTTTTCCAGAGAAAATGAAAACAGCAATATATTGAGTGGGAGGCAGCAAGGGCGGCTTTACTAAACGCAATGACCTCTTGGAAAATAGAATAATTACACCATTTTTTAAAAAATTTGCCTAGCTCCTATTTAAGAAAAGTAACTAGAGTTGACCACAACTCCTAACTTGACAGCCTCAAAGGACTCTTGATTGAAAGTTTTAAATCCGAAAAGTGAGGAACGTGGAATATTGAAAGAACAACTTTATAGGGCCAAGGAAGTAATTCTGTTAAAGTTACAAAGGAAAACAAAGCAGACCCAAACCAGCCACTACAGTCTATCTTTGCTGAGTTACTTTGCTGGGGCTCACAGGCTGTGGAATGGTGTTCATCAATTTGCTGCATCCTCCTTAGTGCAGCCACTTGGTCTTCAGCTGTCCTCCAGCTGCCTCCTGCACGGTTCCAGGCATCCAATGAAAAGGTGAATATGCCCAGAGAAGAAGAGTGACTTGGTGGTTCTGTCTTCTTATGCCTGTTTTTATTGTGAAAATAGAGTCTACACAGAGTCCATTAAACACAGCTTCATGCGTCTGTTTAAAGTGAATAGGTTTGTACAACTAAATCTGTTCGAAAAGTAGAACAGCCGCCCAGAAATGTGAGGGCCCTTGTCTAATTGTAATCTTCTCTCCCAACCAAAGATAAGCACCAGACGTATGTGTAAATACGTCTTTAATTTAAAAAAAAATTTTTGCAACTTAGGTGTGCACTTTTTTTTAATGTTTATTTTGAGAGAGAGAGTGTGGGGGGGAAGGGCAGAGGGAGAGGGAGAGAGACAATCCCAAGCAGGCTCTGAGCTGTCAGCATAGAGCCAGATGCGCCACTCCATCTCACAAACTGTGAGATCATGACCTGAGATGAAATCAAGAGTTGGACGCTTAACTGACTGAGCCACCCAGGTGCCCCTGGGTATGCATTCTGAAACACCGTAGTTTCATTTTGCCTGGTTTTGAACTTTATAAAAATGGAATCATGTAAAGCATAGGGAATATAGTCAATAATATTGGAACAATGTTGTTTGTATGGTGACCCATAGTGACTACACTCACGATGGTGAGCACTGCATAATGTATAGAATTGTCAAATCACTATGTTGTACATCTAAAACTAATGTAAAATTGTGTGTCAACTATACTTTGATAATGAATTTTTTAAAATGTTTGTGTATTTTGAGAGAGAGAGGGTGCACATGAGAGGAGGAGAGGCAGAGAGAGAGAACCTCAAGCAGGCTCTGAGCTGTCAGTGCAGAGCCCGACCTGGGGCTCAGTTTCATAAACCATTGGATTGACCTGAGCCAAAATCAAGAGTAGGATGTTGAACCAACTTGAGCCACTCAGGTGTTCCAAAAAATTTTTTTTTAAAAGAACGCATTTTCACTCTAAGTTATGGTACCTAAAATTTTAATTAAGACATCATACCCATCTCCTGAAGTTTAAAAATCTGTTTCAGAAATAAAATTGGGGGCCCCTGGGTGGCTTAGTCAGTTAAGCCTCTGACTCTTGATTTCAGCTCAGGTCATGATCTGGGGGGTTGAGGACTTGAGTCTCATATCTGGCTCCACACACTGAGTGAGATTCTTCGTCTCCCTCTCTTTCTCCCCCTCTCTTGCGCATGCACACAGCAATGCACTTTCTCAAAACTAAAAGTAAACATTAAAAAAAAAAGAAAACTGGATAATGAATTTTCAAAAAGCCTGTAACGCTGAAATGGAATAATTTACTAGAAGTTGAGATGGTTTAAAAATATTTGACAATTTTACAAACCTAAAAATGCATGTAATAAATCTTCAAAAAATGGAATTCTGCAGTTTGCATCTGGTTTCCCTCAAAATATTTGTGAGATTTGTTCCTGATGTTGCATGTCACTATAATTCTTTTATTTTCATGGCTGTATAATATTCTATTATAGAACTATACAAAATGTATTTATACATTTTAAAGTTGACATAGATTTAGGTTGTTTCTGTTCTGGGTTATTACTGTGATATGGCTATGTTTAATCCTGTGTACGTCTCCTGCACACATTTGCAGACATTTCTCTTAGGATTCTCCTAGAAGGGGAATTGCTAGATGATAGGATGTAACTTCTGTACTAGACACTGCCAAAGAGTTTTCAAAAATAGCCATAATATTTCTTTTTGCTCCCATCAGCAGTATATGAGTGAGAGCTCCTGTTATACACATTCTCTCCAGTATTTGATATTTTCAATTATTTTATATTTTTGTCAACCCACGAGATATGTAGTGGAATCTCTTTGTGGTTATATTTTGCATTTTACTGAATTATTAATTAGATTGAGTACCTTTTCATATGCTTATTGGCTATTTGAAAACCCTCTTTTGTGAAGTGTCTGTTCAAGTCTTCTCCCTGTAATACTATTGAGTTGTCTTTTTCTTATTGACTTGTAGGAGTAGTTTATGCATTGTCGATGTCTTTCCTCCAGGTACATGTATTACAATTATCTTCTCCCATTCTGTAACTTGCCTCTCACTTTCTTAATGGTGTCATTTGATGAACTGAGTTCTTAATGTGATCCAGTTCAATAATATCTTCCTTTATGGGTAATTATTTTTTCTGCCTGGATTAAGAAGTCTTTTCCTACCCTAAGATTATAATAGTATTCTCTGTAGAGTAACTTCTAATACCTTCACTGTTTTGCTTACAAAGTTAATTCTTTAATATCTCTAGAGTGATTTTTGTTTTTTAGCATGAGTTAGGGGAACAGTTTCACTTTCTTCCCATATAGATGTACAATTCCAGCACCACTTGCTAGTCCCTTCACCACCGCTCTACATCAAGTGTCTATATGCATAGGTCTATTTATTGTTTCATTGGTCTGTATATCCATCCTGTCTTAATTACTGTAGCTTTATGAGAAGTCTTGACAGTATGTAAAGCAAGTCCTCCTAAGTTGTTTTTCTTGTTCCGGAGTGATTAACCCCTTCTAGATTTTTTGTATGTCCATATATTTTTAGAATTTGTTTACCAGATTCCTAAAAAGTTCCTACTGACATTTGATTGTGATTTCACTGATCCTCAAAATCATTTTGGCAAAAATTGACATCTTAACAGTATTAATAGTCCCACTCATTGAACATGATACATTTGTGTAAGACTTTAATTTTTTCTTTCTTTCTTTCTTTCTTTCTTTCTTTCTTTCTTTCTTTCTTTCTTTCTTTCTTTCTTTCTTTCTTTCTTTCTTTCTTTCTTTCTTCTTTCTTTCTCTCTCTCTCTCTCTCTCTCTCTCTCTCTCTCTCTCTCTCTCTCGTTAGGACTGCTACTTTTTTTCTCAGAAAAATCCCAGGTTTTTTTTTTTCTTTTTTTAAACATTTTATTTATTGGGGCACCTGGGTGGTTCAGTTGGTTGAGTCCAACTTCGGCTCAGGTCATGATCTCATGATTTGTGAGTTCGAGCCCCGCATCGGACTCCGTACTGACAGCTTAGAGCCTGGAGCCCACTTTGGATTCTGTGTCTCCCTCTGTCTCTGCTCCTCCCTTGCTTGCACTCTGTCTCTCTCTCAAAAATAAACAAACATTAAAAATTATTTATTCTAATTTACATCCAAGTTAGTTAGCATATAGTGCAATAATGCTTTCAGGAGTAGATTCCAGTGACTCATCCCCTATGTAGAACACCCAGTGCTCATTCCAGCAAGTGTTTTCCTTAATACCCCTTACCCATTTAGCCCATGCCCCCACCCACAACCCCTCCAGCAACCCTCAGTTTGTTCTCTGTATTTAAGAGTCTCATGTTTTGTCCCCCTCATTTTTATATTATTTTTTCTTCCCTTGCCTTGTGCTCATCTCTTTTGTATCTTAAATTCCACATACGAGTGAAGTCATATGATATTTGTCTTTCTCTGACTAATTTCACTTAACATAAGACCCTCTAGTTCCATCCATGTAGTTCCAAATAGCAAGATTTCATTCTTTTTGATTGCTGAGTAATACACCATTGTATGTATATACCACTTCTTTATCATCTGTCGACAGACTTTTGGGTTCTTTCCATACTTTAGCTATTGTCAATAGTGCTGCTATAAACATGGGGTGCATGTGCCCCCTTTGAAACAGCACACCTGTATCCCTTGGTTAAATACCTAGTAGTGCAATTTCTGGGTCATAGGGTAGTTGTATTTTATTTTATTTTTCGAGGAATCTCCGTACTGTTTTCCAGAGTGGCTGCACCAGTTTGCATCAGTGCAGAAGAGATCCTCTTTCTCCGCATCCTTGCCAACATCTGTTGTTGCCTGAATTGTTAATTTTAGCCATTCTGACTGGTGTGAGGTGATATCTCATTGTAGTTTTAATCTGTATTTCCTGGATGATGAGTGATGGTGAGCATTTTTTCATGTGTCGGTTTGCCACCTAGATGTCTTCTTTGGAAAAGTGTCTATTCATGTCTTTTGCCCATTTCTTCACTGGATTATTTGTTCTTTGGGTGTTGAGTTGGTAAGTTCTTTATAGATTTTGGATACTGACCCTTTATCTGATATGTCATTTGCAAATATCTTCTCCCATTCCATTGGTTGCCTTTTAGTTTTTCTGATTTTTCCTTTGCTGTGCAGCAGCTTTTTATCTTGATGAGGTTCCAATAGTTCATTTTTGCTTTTGTTTCCCTTGCTTCTGGAGACATGTTCAGTAAGAAGCTGCTGTGGCCAAGGTCAAAGAGGTTTTTGCCTGCTTTCTCCTTGAGGATTTTGATGGCTTCCTGTCTTATGTTTAGGTCTTTCATGCATTTTGAGTTTATTTTTGTGTATGGTGTAAGAATGCATTCTTCTGCATGTTGCTGTCCAGTTTTCCCACCACCATTTGTTGAAGAGACTGTCTTTATTTCATTGGATATTCTTTCCTGTTCTGTCAAAGATTATTTTGCCATATGTTTGTGGGCCCATTTCTGGGTTCTCTATTCTGTTCCATTGATCTGAGTGTTTGTATTTGTGCCAGTGCCATACTGTTTTGATGATTAAATCTTTGTAATACATCTTGAAGTGCAGGATTGTGATGCCTCCAGCTTTGGTTTTCTTTTTCAGGATTGCTTTGACTATTCGGGGTCTTTTGTGGTTCCATACAAATTTTAGGATCATTTGTTCTAACTCTGTGAAGAATGCTGGTGTTATTTTGATAAGGATTGCAAGACTTTAATTTCTAACAAAATTTTTATTGATTTCTGCAGAGGTTCTGTGCTTTGTTACTTTATTCTTGGGTGTTTATTATTTTTGAAACTATTAAAAATATTAACTTTAAAAAATTTATTTTCTGGGGTGCCTGGGTAGCTCAGTCAGTTAAGCGTCCAGCTCTTGGTTTTGGCTCATGTCACAATCTCATGGTTTCATGAGTTTGAGCCCCTCATCGGGCTCCATGCTGATGGTGTGGAGCCTGCATGGGATTTTCTGTCCCCTTCTCTCTCTGTCCCTCCCCTACTTGTGCTGTCTCTGTCTCTCTCAAAATAAATAAATTTATCAATTATTTCTTTCATGCTTTATGCCTTTAGGGTTGTATCTAAAAAGTCATAGCTATACCCACAGTCACGTAGATTTCTTTTATGGTATCTTCTAGGAGTTTTAGTTTTGCATCTTACATTTAGGTTTATGATCCATTTTGAGTTAATCCTTGTGAAAAGTTTAAGATCTGTGCCCAGAGTTTTCTTTTTGAAATGTGAGTATCCAATTGTTGGAACATCATTTACTGAAAAGATAATCTTTTCTTCATTATATTGCCTTTGCTTCTTTGTCAAAGATTAGTTGTCTGTATTCATGTGGTACTATTTCTGGACTTTCTATTCTGTTCCATTACTCTATTTTTTTTACTTTTGTTTGTTTTTGGTTTTGTTTTTGCCAGTAGCACGCTGTCTTAATTACTTTTTAGTTTTATAGTAAGTCTTGAAGCTAGGTAGTGTCAGTCCTCTGATTTTGTTCTTCAGTATTGGGTTGACTTCTCTGCGTTGGTTTTTTTGTTTGTTTGTTTTTGTTTTTGTTTTGCTTCTCCATATAAACTTTAGAATGATTTTGTTGTAACTCACAAAATAACTTGCTGAGATTTTGATTTTTATTGCACTGACTCTATGGATCAAGTTGGGAAGAACTGACACGTTAAAGTATTGAGACTTATCTATGAACATGGAATATCTCTTCATGTATTTGGTTGTCCTTCCTATCTTTTATCAGAATTTTATAGTTTTATTAATATAAATCTACATATCTTGTTGGATTTATACATAGGTATTTAATTTGGGGGCAGCTAATGTAAATGGTAGTGTAAAAAACTTTAATTTTAAGTTCTACTTGTTCATTGTTGATAATATAGGAAAGCTCAGAGTGGGAGATTTTAAAAGACTTTTTAAAGTCAATGACGTAATTAGCAGGTAGAAACCAGGCGTGATATAAAATAATTGAACAAGATTAACAAATTGTCCTCATGAACACATATAAAACACAGCATGCAAGAATAACAGAATATACATTTTTTTTAATTGCACATACTAAGCAATAAAGCATGGTTCAACAAATACCAAAGAATTGAAATCACAGCAAGGAAGTCTTCTGACTACTATATGATTATGCTAGAAGTCTGTAACAACAACAACAAAATAGAAAATCCCCATATGTTTAGATATTAAGAAATATGCTTTTATATGGAGCTTCTGGGTGGCTCAGTCAGTTAAGTGTCCAACTCTATTTAAAAAAAATTTTTTTTAACATTTATTTATTTTTGAGAGACAGAGAAGAAGTGGGAGAGGGGCAGAGAGAGAAGGAGACACAGAATCCAAAACAGGCTCCAGGCTCTGAGCTGTCAGCACAGAGCCCAATGCAGGGCTCAAACCCACAAACCATGAGATCATGACCTGAGCTGAAGTTGGACACTCAACCCATGAGCCACCCAGGCGCTCCATGTGTCCAACTCTTGATTTTAGCTCGGGTCATGATCTCATGGTCATGGGATCAAGCCCTACTTGGGTTTCGTGCTGAACATGGAGCCTGCTTGGGATTCTCTCTTCCTTTCTCTCTCAAGCCCCTCTCCCACTTGACCTTTCTCTCTCTCTCTCTCTCTCAAAACAAATAAGTCAACATTAAAACAATAACTTATTAAAGGGGCACCTGGGTGGCTCAGTGGTTAAGCATCTGACTTTGGCCAGGTCATGGTCTCACAGTTTGTGGGTTCAAGCCTCACATCGGGCTCCATGCTGGTAGTGTGGAACCTGCTTGGGATTATCTCTCTCCCTCTCTTTGCCCCTTCCCCACTCATGCTTTCTCTCTATCAAAATAAATAAATAAGCTTAAAAAAGTTATTGGGTGGCTCAGTTGGTTGTGTCCAACTTTGGCTCAGGTCATGATCTCATGGCTCATGAGTTTGATCCCCACATTGGGTTCTGTGCTGACAGCTCAGAGCCTGAAGTCTGATTCAGATTTGTGTCTCCCTCTCTCTCTCCCCCTCCCCCATTCATGCTCTGTCTCTCAAAAATAAATAAACATTAACAATTTTTTTAATAAAAATTAAAAGATTATTAAAAAAAGAAATGCTTTTATAAAATTCATGGTCCAAGTTAGAAAGTATTTTGAGCTGAATTATTTGCAATCCATATGAAATAGAGGATCTAAACAAAGATCACCAAATGCTGCTAGCATCACAAAAAGAGAGACATCCAGGACATCATATGTTTTCGCACTACCTATGAAAATATTCTTACCAAAAAATCGACCTGATTCTAAATAAACCTCAATCTGTCAGTTTACAGAAAATGTAAGGGATAGAAGAACATGTTAAACACCACCACAGGGATGCAACCAACAAAACCTAGAATATGAGAAACATTACTGGATGAATGACCCAAATTTTCTCAACAGATAAATTGCAAGGAATAATAAAAGACTGGAGGTGAGGGAAAAAGTAATGTGGTGGTAATTTACAGATTAAGAGATTTAAGAGACATGTAAATGAAATGCTATGTGTGGACTTTGTTTGAATCCTGATTCTAAGCAATTAACTTAGAAATGTATTTATAACATATGAAAATTCAAACACTGCATATTTGATGATACTGGGAATTTCCTATTATTTAAGTGTGTTATACTATATATATACATATACATATATATATATATATATATATATATATATATATATATATATAATTTTTGGGTGCCTGGGTAGCTCAGTCGTGTAAGCATCTGACTTCAGCTCAGGTCATGATCTCACAGTTCCCGAGTTCAAACCCCACATCGGGCTTTGTGCTGACAGCTCAGAGCCTGGAGCCTGCTTCAGATTCTGTGTCTCCCTCTCTTTCTGCCCCTCCCCCACTTGCTCTCCATCTCTGTCTCTGAAATTAAATAAATGTTAAAAAAAATTTTTAAAGATCATTTTCCTCTAGAGTTAAATGTTAAAATATGTATAGATGAAAGGATATGCTGTTTGGAATTTGCTTCAAAACAATCCAGCACTAATGTGAATAAAATAATATTAGCAATGAGCTGACAATTGTTGAAACTGGCTAATGAGTACACAGAAGTTCATGATACTCTTCACATTTGAATACATTTAAAATTTTTCATGATAAAAGTGTTTTTAAAAATCACCACATGCAAATAAAGAAGTATTTTGTGAGGAATGTATGGCCTTAATTGAAATACATATATTTAAAAATTCTCATTCTAATCACTGAGTCTTTTTTATGTTCCTGTCTGTAGCTACTCCCAGAAGCTTGTAACCTAAAATTTCACTGTCAGTTCCGTGTTGTGGATCTTTTTTCACTCGTCTTGCTGGAGGTTTGATAACCCTTTAAACCTGCAAATTCATGTCCTTCTGTACCTGGTTTTTGGTTATTTTGTGAATGATCTCTCTCCCTCCCCCCCCCCCCCCCACACATTTTCTCTCTCCTCCTTTTTTTTTTTGGAAGACCTGTTGTTCAAATATTGAACATTAGAGTGGTCTTTTAAATTTCCTATATTACCTCTCCTATTTTTAATCTCTCTGTCTTGTCTTTTTCTCTGCTTTTTGGAATTTGCCCTCAACTTCATCGTCCAAGTGATCTAAAGAATTTTCCATCGCCCTTCTCATTCTTTTAACTACAAGAGCTCTCTTTCTCTTTTTAACTTTTTTTTTTTTTACAGCACATGATCATATTTATTCCAGTTGTTTTTCTCTGTGTTTATTTTTGTCTTTATCTTTTGTCTATAAGGATTTTCTTGATATTTGATAATTCTTGGCTATGATACTTTTTTTCTCAAATTTTTACTTAAATTTGAGTTAGTTAACATACAGTGCAATATTGGTTTTATTTGCTTATATTTTCAAATGAGAGGTTAAAACATTTTAAAAACTTGTCATTTGGGTGATGCTTGTCAACTTGAGATTTACTATATAGTAAAAATGGACCATAAGTAAACTGACTGAGGCATTTATTGAGAGAAATCAAAATATAATTTTTTAATTATTCTCATGAGGGTTTGTCATATTTTGTAGAGAAAAGTATTCTAATATTCTGCTAAGAGGGAGGGTTGGGGGTTAGAAAGTTGTCTTTTTGCCTCATTTTCTTTGAGAATTGTTCTCTCTTTTGAAAAAAAATTTTTTTTACTTTAGATTGCATAAAGTTTCAGGAGAGTGCAAAATTAAAGTGTTCTATTGTTGGGGTGCCTGGGTGGCACAGTCTGTGAAGCCTCCGATCTCACGGTCATGAGTTCAAGCCCTGCGTTGGGCTCTGCACTGGGTGTGAAGCTACTTAAAAAAAAAAGGAAAGAAAAAAAAGTGTTCTATTATTATTTGTCTTCATATGTCCTTTTATTCACTCAACAAATAATTATTTGTTGTCCTACATATTAATATTGTTCTGGATGCTGAGGATACAGTGGTGAGAAAGGAAGACAGGACCATTGTCCTTATGGAGCCTATTTACATAAATAGGCTGTTACTGGGAAGAGATAAATAATAAAAAGTAAATAAATTTAAAAAAAGAAAAAAAAAAGAAAGGCTAAAAATGAATGATCACTATGTACTCACCAGATTGGTAAACATGAAAAGGATAAAAAATATATATAAACTATTGATGAGAATGTGAAGTACCTGGAACTCATAAACCACAGGTGGGAGTGTAAATTAGTTCAACTACTTTTAGAAACGTCTTGGTATTTTGTAGTACAGTTGAATTTATATAGATCCTCTCACCCAGCAATTCCATTCTGTTGTAAACCTAGAGAAGCACATGCACCTATGCGCTGGGATACACATACAAGAGTATTCACAGCAGTAAAATTTGTAATGGCCAAGAACAATCCACATTTCCTCAACAATAAGATGGACATTTTTTTTTCCAATATATGAAATTTATTGTCAAATTGGTTTCCATACAACACCCAGTCCTCATCCCAAAAGGTGCCCTCCTCAATACCCATCACCCACCCTCCCCTCCCTCCCATCCCCCATCAACCCTCAGTTTGTTCTCAGTTTTTAAGAGTCTCTTATGCTTTGGCTCTTTCCCACTCTAACCTCTTTTTTTTTTTTTTTCCTTCCCCTCCTCCATGGGTTTCTGTTAAGTTTCTCAGGATCCACATAAGAGTGAAAACATATGGTATCTGTCTTTCTCTGTATGGCTTATTTCACTTAGCATCACACTCCAGTTCCATCCACGTTGCTACAAAGGGCCATATTTTGTTCTTTCTCATTGCCATGTAGTACTCCATTGTGTATATAAACCACAATTTCTTTATCCATTCATCAGTTGATGGACATTTAGGCTCTTTCCATAATTTGGCTATTGTTGAGAGTGCTGCTATAAACATTGGGGTACAAGTGCCCCTATGCATCAGTACTCCCGTATCCCTTGGATAAATTCCTAGCAGTGCTATTGCTGGGTCATAGGGTAGGTCTATTTTTAATTTTCTGAGGAACCTCCACACTGCTTTCCAGAGTGGCTGCACCAATTTCCATTCCCACCAACAGTGCAAGAGGGTTCCCGTTTCTCCACATCCTCTCCAGCATCTATAGTCTCCTGATTTGTTCATTTTGGCCACTCTGACTGGCGTGAGGTGATATCTGAGTGTGGTTTTGATTTGTATTTCCCTGATGAGGAGCGACGTTGAGCATCTTTTCATGTGCCTGTTGGCCATCCGGATGTCTTCTTTAGAGAAGTGTCTATTCATGTTTTCTGCCCATTTCTTCACTGGGTTATTTGTTTTTCGGATGTGGAGTTTGGTGAGCTCTTTATAGATTTTGGATACTAGCCCTTTGTCCCATATGTCATTTGCAAATATCTTTTCCCATTCCGTTGGTTGCCTTTTAGTTTTGTTGGTTGTTTCCTTTGCTGTGCAGAAGCTTTTTATCTTCATAAGGGCCCAGTAATTCATTTTTGCTTTTAATTCCCCTGCCTTTGGGGATGTGTCGAGTAAGAGATTGCTACGGCTGAGGTCAGAGAGGTCTTTTCCTGCTTTCTCCTCTAGGGTTTTGATGGTTTCCTGCCTCACATTCAGGTCCTTTATCCATTTTGAGTTTATTTTTGTGAATGGTGTGAGAAAGTGGTCTAGTTTCAACCTTCTGCATGTTGCTGTCCAGTTCTCCCAGCACCATTTGCTAAAGAGACTGTCTTTTTTTCCATTGGATGTTCTCTCCTGCTTTGTCAAAGATTAGTTGGCCATACGTTTGTGGGTCTAGTTCTGGGGTTTCTATTCTATTCCATTGGTCTATGTGTCTGTTTTTGTGCCAATACCATGCTGTCTTGATGATTACAGCTTTGTAGTAGAGGCTAAAGTCTGGGTTTGTGATGCCTCCTGCTTTGGTCTTCTTCTTCAAAATTACTTTAGCTATTCAGGGCCTTTTGTGGTTCCATATGAATTTTAGAATTGCTTGTTCTAGTTTCGAGAAGACTGCTGGTGCGATTTTGATTGGGATTGCATTGAATGTGTAGATAGCTTTGGGTAGTATTGACATTTTGACAATATTTATTCTTCCAATCCATGAGCAGGGAATGTCTTTCCATTTCTTTATATCTTCTTCAATTACCTTCATAAGCTTTCTATAGTTTTCAGCATACAGATCTTTTACATCTTTGGTTAGATTTATCCCTAGGTATTTTATGCTTCTTGGTGCAATTGTGAATGGGATCAGTTTCTTTATTTGTCTTTCTGTTGCTTCATTGTTAGTGTATAAGAATGCAACTGATTTCTGTACATTGATTTTGTATCCTGCAACTTTGCTGAATTCATGTATCAGTTCTAGCAGACTTTTGGTGGAGTCTATCGGATTTTCCATGTATAATATCATGTCATCTGCAAAAAGTGAAAGCTTGACTTCATCTTTGCCAATTTTGATGCCTTTGATTTCCTTTTGTTGTCTGATTGCTGATGCTAGATCTTCCAACACTATGTTAAACAACAGTGGTGAGAGTGGGCATAAGATGGACATATTTTGAAGTATGTGCCTACAAAGGAATTCTATACACTACTGAAAATGAAAGGACTACAGTTACATGCAGTGAATGAATCTTAAGAGTAATAATGACCAAAGGAAGGCAAACAAAAAAATACTTAGGACCACAAAGACATGAACCATAAAATAAAATAATTGATAAATTGGATTTTATCAAAATAAAAATCTTCTCTTCAAAAGACACCATTAAGGGACTCCTGGATGGCTCAGTTGGTTGAGCATCCAGCTCTTGATTTCAGCTCAGGTCATGATCTCAGCACGGAGCCTGCTTGAGATTCTCTGTCACCCCCTGCCCCTCCCCTGCTCATATGTGCTCGCTCTCTCTCTCTCTCTCTAAAAAAAAAAAAAAAAAAAAAAAAAAAAAGACACCATTGAAGTTTGGTCACAGGTCAGGAGATATATCTATCTGCAATGCATATACCTGACAAAGGATTTGTACCCAAAAGATTGTATATAAACAATACTTACAAGTCAATAATAAGCAACCCAATTCTTAAAAACTAGGCAAGATACTTGAAGAAACACTTCAACAAAGAAGATATACAAATGACCAATAATGTGTGAATAGAGATGTTCAACATTGTTAGTCATCAAGGAGATGTAAATTGAAACCACAGTGAGATACCACCTCACACAACTAGAATGGACCTCACCACTAGAATGACCTTACCACGTGTTGATAAAGTTGTGCAGTGATTTGAGCTCTTGTACCCTGCTAGTGGGAATGGAAAATGATACAACCACTTTGAAAAAACAGTATGACAGTTTCTTATAAAGTTAAACACAAATTTACCACATACTTCCCCCACAAACACACTAGGTATTTACCCAAGAGAAATGGAAGCTTCTGTCCCCCCAGGGATCTGTACATAACTATTTGGAGCAGCTTAAATCACGAGTGCCCAATACTGGAAAGAACCCAGTGTTCATCAACTGCTGAATGGGTGAACAAACTTAGTATAGCTATTCAATGGGATACTTGTTTTGCAATAAGGGAAAAACTAGTGACATATTATTGATAACATAGATGAATCTCAAAAACACGATGCTGAGCAAAAGAAGCCAGATTCAAAAGAGTGCTTTTTGTATCATTCCATGTATAAATAAAAGTAAAAAACTAACCTATAGTGACAGAAAGCAGATCAGTGGTTGCCTACGGGTGGGGGAGGGACTGACTGCCCAGAGTCACAAGGGACTTCTTGAGGTGATGGAAATGTTCCATATCTAGACAGCACTGATCAAACTGCACGTGTAAAATGGGTAAATTTTGTTGTATATAAATTATACCTGATTAAATCTGATTTAAAAACAAAAGGTATTTGTACATGTATGTTTATAGCAGCATTATTCACAATAGCTAAAAAGTTCAAGCAACCCAAGTGCCCATTGATGGATGAATGGATAAACAAGTGTGCTACACACACACACACAATGTAAAACTGCTCAGCCTTAAGAAGGAAGAAACTGCTACAACACGGAGAAGACGTGAGGACATTACCCTGAGTGAAATAAGCCAAACACAAAAGGACGAATATTATATGATTCCACTCAAATGAGGTACTTCTAGTGGCCAAATTCATAGAGACAAAGAGTAGAATGGAGACTACCAGAGGCTGGGGGGACCGGGGAATGGGACGTTATTGTTTAATGGGTGCAGATGAAAACGTTCTGGAGATGGATGATGGTGATAGCTTCACAACAGTGTGAGTATACTTAATGCCACTGTATATTTAAAATGCTTAACATGGTAAAATTCTGTTATAGATATGTTATCACAATTTAAAAAGAGAGGGAGAAAGGAAAGAGCCAACAAAGGAGAGCTAGGGACCAATTTTTCTTCATGGGTCTTCTGAGAGATTGCCTTGAGTGTAGGTCTGGGGCTGTCACAAGGACCTGTGTGCCAGCAGGAAGGAGGGTCCACCACCTGGCACAGTGGTACCAAATGATGGACGGGAGAAGAGTTGGGAAGCCACTGACAGGCTCACGGGAAAGATAAATATGGAACGAGAAAGAAATAGAGCCATCTTAACCAGATTTACGCTGGCCCAGACATAAGTCCTTCATCTGGACTTCATCTGCCAGGAGATGACTGAGGAGACAGATGCAGGGAAAATCCAGAGCAACCAAAGAACAGCCCAAAAATGCTGGTCTTGGCAGCAATTAACTACTAATTAATAGTAAAGAAAGCAAGACATCCACACGTTAAAGAATTAAAACTGCATAAAAGGGTATCCATGCAGTGAAAAGCTAAACCCCCTTCTCCTCCCCAATTTCTTGTTCCCTTCCCCAAAGGCAGCCTCGTGAAGAATTCCCCTGTGTCTTTCAAGACACTTTCTCTGCATGTCTAAGCATAGATAGATATATTTGTCTGCAAATAAGCATGGGGCTCTCTCAAATAGCTCTACTCTTCTTATTTTATTATCCAGGTAAAATGCTACCACCACTGCTGTTTTTCATCTTATTTTTATTTCACTTGCTATATCTTGGAGAGATTTTGTGTATAATTCACTACCTGGAATGACCTCCTCCTTTTTAGTGGCTGCATAGTTTTCCATTGTGTAGCAACGTTCCATTACACCTATGGGCTAACTCACACTGCTTCTCACTTTTTCCTGTGGCCTGTAGGGTTTTCCTACTCAGTGGTCCAGCTGGAGTACAAGTGCTCAATGCCACAGACATTTCCTCTGCACGGGGCTGTGCCACAGACATGCTCAGTAGGAACTTGAATGAAGGGACCTCTGTGTGTGAAATGTCTTAAATTCTTGGGCCCTGAAAACCTCCCTGCCCTTCACTGTTGCTTTCATTCTGCTCCTTCTCACTTGTGTTTTTCCTCTTGTTCATTTTCTCTTTCTTTCACCCTACTCTGCTGCCTATGCACCCCAAGGGCCTTGCACCTTTTGCTGGAGTCAAAACAAAATCAAACCTGTGTTTAGAAGTTAAAAAGAATCCTCAGCAGCTTGTGTTTAGACATCTTTGAAACTCTTCATGTTGATACATATGTTTCTATAGATGTCTACTTTTAAAGTACTGGGCAGCTACATTTGGTCCTAGTAGATGAGAAAGTGATTTTTTCATTTGTACAACTTTCTGGAATCTGAGAACGTTCGAGGTGGAAGGGACCTTGCAGAGTGTCTTGTTTTAGAGATGAGGATGCTAAAACCCAGAGAGGTTAGGGGGTTTGCCTGTGGTCACACAACCTGATTGTCATTTTGAGGCTCTGTGGGATTGTGCATAGGGAAATACGTCTCACTACTTTACTCAATAAGCATTTACTAAATTCTATGCCAGACACCAGATTAGGCTGAAGGCAGAGCAGTGAAGGGACCAGAGAGACAGAATGAGCCACACTCACACTTGCTGAGCCTCAGTGAGTCACAGAGCAGGTCCTTGGGCAGTGTGATGAGGAAACAGCTATTCTGAGTTGCTGCCTTGGCACTTGACAGTGTGACAGCCCTGCTGATGTTCCGAGTCTGGACATTTAGATGGGACCTAGGCTCAGGATTCACCCCCAAGTTCCCCCTTTGCTTTTCCCGGGGCCACCTTTACAATAACCATTTAGAGTTGAACCCATGAAAAGTTAGTGACCTTCGCCCCAACCACCTCTTAAGTAGTGGGTGCTTGCTTCTCTGCTCTCTGTCCCTTGCTCACTGGTGACCCAGGACGGAGGACTGGCTGACCCCTGCTCACGGCCCACCCACCCTGCCAGGTTTCTAGAATTTGTTCGCCATAAATCTGGGACTCGACTTCCTTTGTGGGAGTGAATTGGAACTGTGCCTTCAATCGAAATGACCCTGGGGTTTTCACTTCCCCAAAGTGGGAGCTCAGATGCTGAGGGGGCTTACCATCTGACCCTACGGGGGTGGCTCATGCCTGCAGGCAGCAGATTATAATCTGCATGTTCTTTTTTTTTTTTAACTTAAAAAAATGTTTATTTATTTGAGAGAGAGAGAGAGAGCATAAGTGGGGGAAGGGGCAGCGAGAGAGCGAGAGAGAGGATCCCAAACAGGCTCTGCATTGTCAGCACAGAGCCCGACTTGGGGCTCGATCCCAGGAACCGTGAGATCATGACCTGAGCCGAAATCAGGAGTCAGATGCTTCACCAACTGAGCCACCCAGGTGCTCACATTATCTGCATGTTCTTAATTTATTACACCAGCTCCAAGCCCCCCACGCAGGGTCACAGCCTCTCCCTCGGGACTCAGCCTGACCTGGGCAGGGTGCTCCCCTCTGCTCACTCACTGTGCCAGTGCTTTCGCTCCTCATCCCTCCCCCGTGCTGGGGCCATCTCTAGCGCCCTTGACCAGGCCCCCTTGCAACCTCTGTCCTTCTCTGTTTCAGGCCAGGCCTTGTGCTGGGGCACCTTGTGAGGTGCACCCCAGCTGAGTTAAAGTGCCTGTCAGCCATCAAACAACACACACTCTGGGCTGCATCCAGAGGTCTGTCTCCTCCCTTGAGTGCCACTCTCTGGAGACGCCAGCCCAGGATGTCTCAGGGAAACCTGGCCTTCCCTCCTGGTCCCTCAGGGCATCCCCTGGTAGCCTTGGGCAAGTCACACCCCCTCCCTGTGCCTCGTTTCCTCCTCTGCAGGATGAGGGTGGGAGGACCTGAGAGGTGCCTTTTGGCTCTGACATCTAGTGATGCCATCAGGGGTTCTGGAGGTGGCCCTCCTTCATAACTTTGAAAACCTGATGGATAAGGGAGACTGTCTCTGAAATCTTGAAATCCCAGTCTGTGATTGCCTTTCCCCTGGGTCATAGGTGATATCAGAGGAGGCTGTGAGGGACCCCGGGCTGGGAGCAGTCGTGTGAAGCTGGTTTCCCTGCCCAGACTCCTCCACATGGCCCCATATCACCCTCCTGCTGCCCTGTTCTCACACAAGCCCTGATCCCAACACTGGGAGCCCAGAGCAGCCATTTAGAAATTCTAGGGAGAAGGAATAAAAAGGTTAAGAAAAGGTCTTTACCCCCAAAATGGCAGGACAGCTATATCTAACTCGATGCTGTACTGGTGTTCAAACTCGTTCTGTAGAAATGAAAATGTGTAAGCCTATCCACGTTTGCAAAGCACCAGAGGAGAACCATCATTAAGGGCATGCAAACTGAATCCTTAAAAGGAAAATAATTTTTTAAAAAAGAATCTTTTACTAAGGCATTGCCCCCTCCTTAAGTTTTGGCATCTTAAACTTTTCGTATATTGGGTCTTCTTAAAGCAGGGCCCGCAATTACAGAAAATTCACTGAAGGAAAAAAAGCTGCATTTATGCCTCTCAGAGTGCGTTTTTAAATACCAAACAGAAGGGCAAGAGGGAACAAAATTATATGTTTTCTGGTTCCAAAAAGAGGTTAAGAACCAAAAAGGCTTTTTACAGTTGGATTGAGGGAAATGGTACCAGGGAGAAAACAGTCTGCTAATAAATGGGCAAGAGCATGTCATTAATGATGATGGCAAATGTTTTAGATGAGAGTCCATTTTCAAAGCTCATTTAAAAATCTTTAATAAAAATAATCAAAGAAAGAAATACGAGCGCCAGGATGCTCTAGAGACCTTGCAAAAACAGTTGTGGCTTTAGTGAATTAAATATGTGAATTATGTTGTACTAGCATAGTACTTGCTGTATACCAGGCTCTGTGAGAGGCACTGCAGATAATGCAGTGAACAAAACAAAGTCCCCTGCCCCACTCGGAGCTCATACCCGAGTGGAGGCGAGAGATGAGAACACACCATTACAACACATAGTGTGACAGATAGTGGTAAGTGCTGATGAGCAAAATACAAACAGGAGAAATTTAACGTGTGGGGTGGAAGGGGACGAAATTTTAGGTAAAATGGTTGGGGAAGACTGTTACAGGCTGAATTTTGCATCATCCCCACCCCCTTCATATGTCGACATTTTAACCCTCAGCACCTCTGAGTATGACTATATTTGGAGATTGGGTCTTTAATTAACAGGTCATTAAGTTAGGGGCGCCTGGGTGGCTCAGTCGGTTGAACATCTGACTTCGGCTCAGGTCATGATCTCACAGTTCCTGAGTTCGAGCCCTGTGTTGGGCTCTGTGCTGACAGCTCGGAGCCTGGAGCCTGCCTCGGATTCTGTGTCTCCCTTTCTCTCTGCACCTCCCCCAGTCATGCTGTCTCTCTGTCTCTGTCTCTGTCTCTCTCTCTCAAAGAATAAACATTAAAAAAAAAGAGGTCATTAAGTTAAAATGAGATGATTATGGTGGGCCCTGATCCCATAGGACTGGTGACCTTAAAGAAGAGATTAGGACACAGGCAGAGGGAAGGCCATCTACAAGCCTAGGAGAGAGGGCTCAGAAGGAGCCAGCCCTGCAGACACCTTATTCTTGGACTTCCAGCCTCCAGAAGTATATTTCTCCAGAAAATAAATTTCTATTGTTGGAGTCACCCAGTCTTGGTACTTTGTTATGGCCATCTTAGCTAACACAAAGACCTCACTTTTTATTTTATTTTTTTATTTTTATTAAAAAAAATTTTTTTTAACGTTTATTTATTTTTGGGACAGAGAGAGACAGAGCATGAACAGGGGAGGGTCAGAGAGAGGGAGACACAGAATCTGAAACAGGCTCCAGGCTCTAAGCTGTCAGCACAGAGCCCGACGCAGGGCTCGAACTCATGACCTGAGCCGAAGTCGGCCACTCAACCGTCTGAGCCACCCAGGCACCCTCACTTTTTATTTTTTTAATTTTAGAGAAAGAGTGGAAGCAAGGGACAGGGGCAGAGGGAGAGAGAGAGAGAGAGAGAGAGAGACAATCTTAAGCAGACTCCATGCTCAGCATGGGCTGGATGGGGGGGCTGGATTCCATGGCTGTGGGATCACGACCTGAGCCAAAATTGAGAGTAGGACACTCAACCAACTGAGTCACCCAGGCACCCGACTGAAAAGAACTTTTGAGTAGAGATCAGAAGTGAGCCAAAGGATGAGCCAAGCAGGTAGGTGTTAAGGGGATGACGTGGACAGTGGGTACAGAAGCCCTGATGCAGCGATGTGCCCTGTGTGTCTGGAACAGAGTAACGGGAGGTCAGGGAGGTGACAGAGTGTGTGAGAAAATGGGGGGTGGTGTTGGCTTTTCCTCTGAGATGGGAAACTGTTAGAGGGTTTTGAACAGAGAAGTGTGACACGGTCTGACCTATATTTTGACAGAAGCATTCTGGCTGCTGACTTGAAAATAGATGTCAGACAAGGGAGCAGGGAAACCAGTGGAGAGACTTGGGTAGTGCTTCAGATGAGAGCTGATGGCGACTTGAACAAGGGTGAGGCAGAGGAGTGGATAAAACGTGGTTGAATCCTGGATGCCTTTTGAAGGCAGAGCTGGTAGGAACAGCTGACAAATCATATGTGGAATGTTATAGAAAGAGGAGTCAAGAGAACTCCAGTGTTTTTGTTCTGAGCGTCTGGAGGAATGGAGTTGCCATGAAGTGGGACGAGCAAGCCAGTAGGAGGAGCAGGGAGTGGGGGAAATGTCAGGGGTTCTGCTCTGAGCATGTTAGAAGCCTCTGGGCTCAGAGCATCATGTTAGAAATCCAAAAGGAGATGTCGCGTCCAAAGCTGGATGCCGGACCTGCATTCAGGAGAGGGTGCAGCCTGAAGAAGCAGGAGTGGGAATCGGCAGACGCAGGTGGCTAAACCCACGAGACCATCGGGCGCCAGAGTGTGGGCAGAGGGAGCAGAGTGGCCGATGGAGAGAGTCCCGGGCCATCCAATAAGCAAAGGCAGGGAGGCAAGAGGGAGTGGCCAGAAAGGTCAGCGGGGAGGTGGCCTGCAGGTGCCCCGGGAGCCAAGGGTATTCCGTGCCTGTGGAGGCAGGAGAGATCAGCTGTGTGGAGTATCCCTGCTGGGGAAGGTCAGGTGGGACCAAGGGCTGCTCTGGAGCAGGGGTTGGGGGGTGGTGGTGGGATGAAGGTCAGGAGAGAGAAGGGGAGAGGAGCTGCAGATGGCAAAGGCTGAAAATTAGTGCAAGGAATGTCGAAAATCTGCAAAGGTCTTAAAATAAGGAGGGGACCTAGATGTGAGTGGCGGTAAAGAGCTTGGCTTCTTTCTCTCCTTCACTCCCTGCTTCATCTGTCTTCATTCAGCAGACACTGACACGGGTTTCGGCCCAACACCGTGCGAGGTGCTCGGGTTGTGTGCATGAACAAGGCGCACTGGCAGTCCCTCCTGATTCCCAGCCCAACGTCCCTCACCTTCTACTGAGCCACTGGACCTAGTTTCGGTGATCGGGTCACCTTCGCTCCTCAGGACCATTCTTTCTTATCTCTTTTGCTGACTCATCTCCCTCTATCCATCTCCCTGTATCTCCAGGATCTTCTCCCTCTCTCACACCAGTCTCTTAACACCCCCTGCAATTGTATACAAAAAGATTTGTAGTGACACAGACAAACCACCAGGGTCCAGTCCTGGTGTCACTCAGGGTGAGGCAGGGACCAGTCTATCTGTGCTCTACACCACAACACCCCGGAGTGGCTGTGAGGATCCAGTGAGACAATGAACATGGCTCAGCACAGTGGCCGGTGCCCAGCAGGTGGTTAGTCTTTGCTTGAGGGTGAATAGGATGGGGTGAAGGTGTACTTGAGCTGAACTGAGAGTGGCCAGTAGGATGGAGGGACATGAACAGGTAGGGACAAAGTTTTGTGATGAGTCTTAACAGCAGTGTGCATAGAACCTGATGGAGCCTTCTGGGAAGGCTCTTCCAGGCCCACACCTGGATGGATGGCTGGAATTGTGTGAACAGAGGGAACGCCAGAAAGGAATAGAAGGGCAGGACCATCCAGGCAGAGGGAAGTCAATTAGTGCCAACACAGAGCTGTGAGATTAGGGGATACTTTCCTCTGCTGGGGTCAGAATGAAGGGATGTGGAAGAATGGACTGGATGCCAAGGAGGGACCAAGCCAAGGGGAGCCCTGAGAGTCATCCTGAGGGAGTCTTTTCTTTATTTGGCAGGTGATAGGAAGGCAGCTGCTAAAGATTTTTAATAAAGGAACGAACCGAGTGTTATGGGTTGAATTGTGTTTCCTAAAAAATGTTGCAGTCCTAATGCTCAGTACCCGTGAATGGGACCTTGAGGCTAGTCACTTAGCTGTGTGTGTAACATGTGACTATGTTATTTTGAAAAAATGGTGGTTGCCAATGATTGAGTTAAGATGAGATCATTAGAAAAGTATAGCATAGAAAATATAGTCAATAATACCGTAATAATGTGTGGTGGCAGATGGTGACCACACTTACATGGTGAGCATGTGCAGTGTATAGACTTGTCAAATCAGTATGCTGTACACCTGAAACTAATATTACCTTTATGTCAAGTGTATTTCAATTTTAAAAAGGAAGAAAGCAAGCCATACTGGCAAGACATGACATTTGATCTAATATCTGAAGCATAAGCATGGGTTAAACTGTTAAAAGAAGAAGAGGGAAGGATGACCTTTGTTCTGTCCTCTAAACTGTTCTAAATAGATTTGCTCTCCCTTCCACATGAAAGCCCCCAAATGCTACGCGCATTTATCATTTAAAAAAA